>NC_088212.1:80737942-80742942 GCF_036934945.1 Oncorhynchus masou masou | reverse complement strand
AAATAATTGAATAAAACGCGATGGGTATTTTGTGCGGGCCGCCATATTTGTTTTTTCATGTGAACCAAAGATAAGATGTTGCAAGATGAGTTGGGTCTGTTTGCAGTATGCATGTTGAAGGGGGTGTGTCGTTTACCATCATTCACTTCCTGAAGTTTACTCAAAAGGTGTTTCAACCATCCCATCCCTTCACTTCATTTTGTTCTAACATCTTTGGTCTGGCAGACATTTACGTGACAACCAGAATGCATTGTATGATGTCAACAAACATGGTGCCACACATAGCTGGCAATTAGCTTAGAATTAGCTCATCATAATTAGTACAACCTTAAAAAAATATATTTTACACACATATATTTCCATTACAATCTATGCAAGAATCGGAATGCATGATTTGTCACCAGCACTTGAAAACATGTGAATAAAACAGCACATGCATTATGCTCCATACATATGGTGTGCTACAATAGCTACAACAACACGATATACAGAAACTATAATGATAACGTAATAAGGCACTTACTTTGATAGGAACGCACACATGTCCAAAGTTATTACTAATATTGAAGGCAATGTGGCTGCCAGCTGGAAAATGTGCCAGGAAAACGTTTGTGCTTGGGCTCTCAACGAAGAGAGACATTTGTCTGGCTCAGTAATGTCTCAAACAGAAACGGTCCGCAACAGTGAAATGGGCGGAACACACCTCAATTAACACAAATTAAAAAAAATCACCCTGGGGTGACCGTTAGAGTTATTTAGAACTTACACGTGAAAAGGTTAAGACTGACCACTGGTGAGGTCACTGCTTTCCTTTCTCCTCCAAACAGATGGAACTAACACACAATGACCTGCTTTCTTAATAGCACTGACTGGACACACACACACACACACACACACACACACACACACACACACACACACACACACACACACACACACACACACACACACACACACACACACACACACACACACACACACACACACACACACAAACACACACACAAACGAAGGCAGGCAGGCAAGCTTGCAGTCCTACGCACACCGCCAGCTGCACGGCCCCATAACAGTCAAGTTTAGTTGAGATTTATGTAGATTTTGATCTCCATTAAAATACATAGCTAATATAATACCACTGAAGAATCGTGTTAAAAGAAATTGCAATTATGATGTATAGGAAAGAACGCCCTAATCTAATATCTTAAACCTCTGGAAATAGAATGCCTACATGCAAAACCTTAATATCTCATTATGATGCAAGCAGGTCCCATTATAATGAGATAACACTTTGTGCTATGGTCAAACTGGTCATCTGTTTTCACAGATTTTACATAAGAGGAGGGAGGAGGTGGGCGAGGTAAGAGGAGATATGTGAGCGTGTGCAACACTGATAAGTGTCCTCCCTGCAACACGGAAACACAGACTCCCTAGAGCGACACACCCCCACTGCTCTAACCCAGTCTGACAGCAACAAAGAGGCACGCATGCACACACACACACACATACACATACACACACACACTGCTCAAACACACTCTGGTCACATGCCTGCTACTCTGACTCGGGGAAAAAAGTACGTAAAAACTCTGCACACACGTCACAAAGCGCACACTCACACACTCACACACACACACCTGCCACCATGACTCTGATTTAGATAGTAATATAATTATAGCGTGTCCTCTGAAGGAAAGCCCTACTTTAGCTCGGGGGAAGAAAGCAGAGAGAGAGGCACGGAGAGCAGAGAGAAGAGAGAGCGAGTAGAGATAGAGGCAGAGAAAGAAAGAAAGAATGAGAGAGAGAGAGAGAGAGCAGAGAGAAGTGACACACAGGGTTTTGACAGATCAATAGCATTTCCTACTAACCTTCCATGGCGTATTTCATGTCCAGGGCAAACAGGTTCCATATGAACTCAGCGCTGACCTTCCCCATATTCAGCTCTTGGGGAAATCTGTGGGAGGAATTACAATAGATCCACATCACACTCATTTCCTTATAATCACAAGCTTGACTGGACATTCAGACTGCCTGGTTCTGTTTCAAATAGCACAATAATCCCTAGCTCTGGTCAGAAGGAGTGTGGAAGTGGGTTGGACAGAAAATAGGGTGTCACTGGAGATTTGGGGATGAATTGGTTGAATCTCAGAGGAAGAATTCAACTGAAGATCTAATAACCCCACGAGAGAGAGAGAGAGAGAGAGAGAGAGAGAGAGAGAGAGAAAAAAATTAAAAGTATATTTGACCTCTCAGCTTCCCTATCAAATCTAAAAATCGCAAATAGAAAACCGAAGAAAATGAACAACAATGACAAATGGTTTGATGAAGAATGCAAAACTCTAAGAAAGAAATTGAGAAACCTGTCCAACCAAAAACATAGAGACCCGGAAAACCTGAGTCTACGCCTTCACTATGGTGAATCACTAAAACAATACAGAAATACCCTATGGAAAAAGATGGAACAGCATGTCAGAAATCAGCTCAATGTAATTGAAGAATCCATAGACTCTAACCACTTCTGGAAAAATTGGAAAACACTAAACAAACAACAACACAAAGAATTATCTATCCAAAATGAAGATGTATGGGTAAACCAGTTCTCCAATCTTTTTGGCTCTATAACAAAGAATAAAGAGCAAAAACATATACATGATCAAATACAGATCTTAGAATCAACTATTAAAGACTACCAGAACCCACTGGATTCTCCAATTACATTGAATGAGTTACAGGACAAAATAAAAACCCTCCAACCCAAAAAGGCCTGTGGTGTTGATGGTATCCTCAATGAAATGATCAAATATACAGACAACAAATTCCAATTGGCTATACTAAAACTCTTTAACATCATCCTTAGCTCTGGCGTCTTCCCCAATATTTGGAACCAAGGACTGATCACCCCAATCCACAAAAATGGAGACAAATTTGACCCCAATAACTACCGTGGAATATGCGTCAACAGTAACCTTGGGAAAATCCTCTGCATTATCATTAACAGCAGACTCGTACACTTCCTCAATGAAAACAATGTACTGAGCAAATGTCAAATTGTCTTTTTACCAAATTACCGTACAACAGACCATGTATTCACCCTGCACACCCTAATTGACAACAAAACAAACCAAAACAAAGGCAAAGTCTTCTCATGCTTTGTTGATTTCAAAAAAGCCTTCGACTCAATTTGGCATGAGGGTCTGCCATACAAACTGATGGAAAGTGGTGTTGGGGGTAAAACATACGACATCATAAAATCCATGTACACAAACAAGTGTGCGGTTAAAATTGGAAAAAAACACACATATTTCTTCACACAGGGTCGTGGGGTTAGACAGGGATGCAGCTTAAGCCCCACCCTCTTCAACATATATATCAACGAATTGACGCGGGCACTAGAAAAGTCTGCAGCACCCGGCCTCACCCTACTAGAATCCGAAGTCAAATGTCTGCTGTTTGCTGATGATCTGGTACTTCTGTCACCAACCAAGGAGGGCCTACAGCAGCACCTAGATCTTATGCACAGATTCTGTCAGACCTGGGCCCTGACAATAAACCTCAGTAAGACCAAAATAATGGTGTTCCAAAAAAGGTCCAGTCATCAGGACCACAAATACAAATTCCATCTAGACACTGTTGCCCTAGAGCACACAAAAAACTATACATACCTTGGCCTAAACATCAGCACCACAGGTAACTTCCACAAAGCTGTGAATGATCTGAGAGACAAGGCAAGAAGGGCATTCTATGCCATCAAAAGGAACGTAAATTTCAACATACCAATTAGGAATTGGCTAAAAATACTTGAATCAGTCATAGAGCCCATTGCCCTTTATGGCTGTGAGGTCTGGGGTCCGCTCACCAACCAAGACTTCACAAAATGGGACAAACACCAAATTGAGACTCTGCATGGAGAATTCTGCAAAAATATCCTCCATGTACAACGTAGAACACCAAATAATGCATGCTGAGCAGAATTAGGCCGATACCCACTAATTATCAAAATCCAGAAAAGAGCTGTTAAATTCTATAACCACCTAAAAGGAAGCGATTCCCAAACCTTCCACAACAAAGCCATCACCTACAGAGAGATGAACCTGGAGAAGAGTCCCCTAAGCAAGCTGGTCCTGGGGCTCTGTTCACAAACACACCATACAGAGCCCCAGGACAGCAGCACAATTAGACCCAACCAAATCATGAGAAAACAAAAAGATAATTACTTAACACATTGGAAAGAATTAACAAAAAAACAGAGCAAACTAGAATGCTATCTGGCCCTACACAGAGAGTACACAGCGGCAGAATACCTGACCACTGTGACTGACCCAAAATTAAGGAAAGCTTTGACTATGTACAGACTCAACGAGCATAGCCTTGCTATTGAGAAAGGCCGCCGTAGGCAGACATGGCTCTCAAGAGAAGACAGGCTATGTGCTCACTGCCCACAAAATGAGGTGGAAACTGAGCTGCACTTCCTAACCTCTTGCCCAATGTATGACCATATTAGAGAGACATATTTCCCTCAGATTACACAGATCCACAAAGAATTCGAAAACAAATACAATTTTGAAAAACTCCCATATCTACTGGGTGAAATTCCACAGTGTGCCATCAGAGCAGCAAGATTTGTGACCTGTTGCCACGAGAAAAGGGCAACCAGTGAAAAACACGCACCATTGTAAATACAACCCATATCTATGCTTATTTGTTTTATCTTGTGTCCTTTACCATTTCTACATTGTAAAAACACTGTATATATAATATGACATTTGTAATGTCTTTATTGTTTTGAAACTTCTGTATGTGTGATGTCTACTGTTAATTTTTATTGTTTATTTCACTTTATATATTATCTACCTTACTTGCTTTGGCAATGTTAACACATGTTTCCCATGCCAATAAAGCCCTTGAATTGAATTGAATTGATAGAAAGAGAGATAGATAAAGGTATATAGGTAGATCGATAGAGAGATAGATAAAGGTAGATAGAGAGATAGATAAAGAGAGAT
>NC_088212.1:80722942-80732942 GCF_036934945.1 Oncorhynchus masou masou | reverse complement strand
TGGCTTTTCACCCAATAAATATTAGATTTTTTCTTCATCTTTTATAGTTTCAAATTCTTTGTATTGATTTATAATTTTGGGAAAGAAATATTCTCTTAGGTTTGAGTATTTGTCACAGTGTAATAGGAAATAGACCTCTGTCTCTACCTCTCCCCTGGAGCAGAGTGAGCACAGCCTGTCCTCTCTGGGCAGCCAGCTTTGTCTGCGATGACCGATCTCTATAGCCAGACTGTGCTCACTGAGTCTGTACCTAGTCAATGTTTTCCTCAGTTTTCTATCAGTCACATTGGTCCGATAGTCTGCCACCATGTACTGTCTGTTTAGAGCCAAATAGCTTTGATTTTTTGTGGTGTCTTTCCAATAGGTGATATATATATATATTTTTTGGGGGGGATGATTTGGTTGGGCCAGATTTTCTGATTGCTGTCCTGAGGCTTTATGGGGTTGGTTTGGATTGGTGAACTGCGCCTCAGAACCAGCTGGCTGAGGGGACTCTGCTCTTGTTTCATCTCTTGACATTGTAGAGCTGTGTGATGGAATGTTTTGGGGTCACTTGTTTTTAGATGGTTGTAAAATTTGATGTCTCTTTTTTCTATTCGAATGAGGAGGGGGGTTTGGCCCAATTCTGCTCTACATGCGTTATTTGGAGTTTTTCTTTGCACTTGCAATACAGTCTTGCAAAACTCTGCATGCAGTATTTCAATTGGATGTTTGTCCCATTTGGTAAATTCATTATTAGAGATTGGTCCTCATACCTCACTGCCATATAGAGCAATTGGTTCTATAACTGATTGAAACATTTTGAGCCAGATTCTAATTGGAATTTCGATTTTGATGTTCCTTTTAATGGCATAGAATGCTCTTCTTGCCTTGTCTCTCAGCTCATTCACAGCCATGTTAAAGCTACCTGTGTTGCTGATATTTAGTCCTAGATATGTGCAGTTTTTGGTGTGTTCTAATAGAACTGTTTCCAAATAGAATTTATATTTGTCATCCTTATTTCCAGACCTTTTTTGGAATATCATTATATTTGTTGTTTTTTAAGTTAACGATCAGAGCCCAGTTCTGACAGAACCTGTGAAGATGATCTAGGTGCTGCTGTAACCCCTCTTTAGTGGGAGACAGCAGCACCAGGTCATCTGCGTTCCTCAGACACTTGATTTCAGTGTTGTGTAGGGTGATACCAGGTGTTGCCAATTCTTCTAATGTTTTTGCCAATTCATTAATGTAGATATTAAATAGTGTTGGACTTATTGGGCAGCCTGTTTCACTCCCCGTCCCTGAGAGAAGAAGTCTGTTTGCTTGTTGCCAATTTTAACCGCACATTTGTTTTTAGTCTACATTGATTTAATAAAATCAGATGTTTTCCCTCCAATACCACTTTCTATTAGTTTATAAAAAAGACCTTTGTGCCAAATTGAATCAAATGCTTTCTTGAAATCTACAAAACACGAGTAAATTTTTCCTTTGTTTTGGTTTACTTGTTTATCAACTAGAGTGTGGAGGGTGTAAATGTGGTCTGTTGTACGATAATTTTTTAGAAATCCAATCTGGCTTCTGCTCAGGACATTGTGTTCATCAAGGAAATGATGTAGTCTGCTATTTATAATACTGCAGAGAATTCTCCCCAAGTTGCTGTTAACGCAAATTCCTCTGTAATTATTTGAGTCATATTTGTCTCCATTTTTATAGATTGGTGTGATCAATCCCTGGTTCCAAATAACGGGGGAAATACCTGCAGTGAGGATAATGTTGAAGTGTTTGAGTACAGCCAATTTGAATTTGTGGTCTGTATATTTGCTCATTTCATTTAAAATGCCATCAGCACCACAGGCCTTTTTGGGTTGGAGAGTGCATAGTTTTTCCAATAATTCTTCTTCTGTAATTGGGGTATCTACAGGATTCTGATAGTCTTTGACTGCTGATTCAAGGATTTGTAATTTTTCTTGTATATCTTTTTGTTCTGGGCTCTGTGTTATATTGCTGTGGAGGTTTGCAAAGTGATTTCTCCACATATCCCCATTTTGGATAGCCAATTCCTCATGATGAGGTTTGTTTAATTTATTCCAATTCTCCCAGAAGTGGTTTGATTCTATGGATTCCTCAATTCCATCCAGCTGATTTCTAATGTGCTGTTCCTTTTTTGTATGTGTTTGTATTGCTTCAATGTTTCCCCATATTGAAGGCGTATATTTTTGTTGTCTGGTTCTCTGTGTTTTTGATTAGATATATAGTGGGGTAAAAAAGTATTTAGTCAGCCACCAATTGTGCAAGTTCTCCCACTTAAAACGATGAGAGGGGCATGTAATTCTCATCATTGGGGTGGCAGGGTAGCCTAGTGGTTAGAGCGGTGGACTAGTAACCAGAAGGTTGCAAGTTCAAACCCCCGAGCTGACAAGGTACAAATCTGTCGTTCTGCACCTGAACAGGCAGTTAACCCACTGTTCCTAGGCCATCATTGAAAATAAGAATTTGTTCTTAACTGACTTGCCTAGTTAAATGAAGGTAAAATAAAATCAAAATAGGTACACTTCAACTATTACAGACAAAATGAGAAAAAATAATCCAGAGAATCACATTGTAGGATTTTTTATGAATTTATTTACAAATTATGGTGGAAAATAAGTATTTGGTCAATAACAAAAAAGTTTATCTCAATACTTTGTTATATACCCTTTGTTGGCAATGACAGAGGTGAAATGTTTTCTGTAAGTCTTCACAAGGTTTTCACACACTGTTGCTGGTATTTTGGCCCATTCCACCATGCAGATCTCCTCTAGAGCAGTGATGTTTTGGGGCTGTTGCTGGGCAACACAGACTTTCAACTCCCTCCAAAGATTTTCTATGGGGTTGAAATCTGGAGACTGGCTAGGCCACTCCAGGACCTTGAAATGCTTCTTATGAAGCCACTCCTTCGTTGCCCGGGTGGTGTGTTTGGGATCATTGTCATGCTGAAAGACCCAGCCACGTTTCATCTTCAATGCAATTTTTGATGGAAGGAGGTTTTCACTCAAAATCTCCCGATACATGGCCCCAGTCTTTCCTTTACACAGATCAGTCGTCCTGGTCCCTTTGCAGAAAAACAGCCCCAACGCATGGTGTTTCCACCTCAATGCTTCACAGTAGGTTTGGTGTTCTTTGGATGCAACTCAGCATTCTTTGTCCTCCAAACACAACGAGTTGAGTTTTTACCAAAAAGTTCTCTTTTGGTTTCATCTGACCATATGACATTCTCACAATCTTCTTCTGGATCATCCAAATGCTCTCTAGCAAACTTCAGACTGGCCTGGACATGTACTGGCTTAAGCAGGGGGACACGTCTGGCACTGCAGGATTTGAGTCCCTGGCGGCGTAGTGTGTTACTGATGGTAGGCTTTGTTACTTTGGTCCCAGGTCTCTGCAGGTCATTCACTAGGCCCCCTCGTGTGGTTCTGGGATTTTTGCTCACCGTTCTTGTGATCATTTTGACCCAACGGGGTGAGATCTTGCGTGG
This sequence comes from Oncorhynchus masou masou, assembly GCF_036934945.1. Taxonomy (NCBI): domain Eukaryota; kingdom Metazoa; phylum Chordata; class Actinopteri; order Salmoniformes; family Salmonidae; genus Oncorhynchus; species Oncorhynchus masou. The sequence goes on along the minus strand of NC_088212.1, from coordinate 80,729,449 downwards.
AGCTCCAGATCGAGGGAGATTATCAGTGGTCTTTTATGTCTTCCATTTCCTAATAATTGCTCCCACAGTTGATTTCTTCAAACCAAGTTTCTTATCTATTGCAGATTCAGTCTTCCCAGCCTGATGCAGGTCTACAATTTTGTTTCTGGTGTCCTTTGACAGCTCTTTGGTCTTGGCCATAGTGGAGTTTGGAGTGTGACTGAGGTTGTGGACAGGTGTTGTCAGGATTTGGCCAGGGTTGTTCCGGGTTTTGGTCACTAGATGCCCCCATTGTGCTTTTTGACCTTGTGTTTTTCCCTTGTTCCCCATTATTATTTGCACCTGTGCCTCGTTTTCCCCTGATTGTATTTAAACCCTTAGTTTCCCTCAGTTCTGTGCTCTGTGTTTGTATGTTAGCACCCAGCCCTAGTGTTCTGTGTATTCTTGTCGATTCCGGTGGATGCTCTTGTGGAATTCTGTTTTTGTTTTTGAGTATCTCTTGAGGCTTTTTTGTGCTATTCCTACCACCTTTTGGATTTGCCATTTTTGTATTGAAGGACTTCTCCTTTTTACTTTATTAAATACACCGTCTTAAGTACTGCTGTGTCTGCCTCATCTTCTGGGTTCTGCTGACTATTCGTGGCTCAGTTGGTTAAGTGACTGTTTCTCACTCCGGAGACCCAGGTTCGTAACCGGGTCCTGACAGGTGTCTTTTATACTGATAAGTTCAAACAGGTGCCATTAATACAGGTAACGAGTGGAGGACAGAGGAGCCTCTTCAAGAAGAAATTACAGGTCTGTGAGAGCCAGAAATCTTGCTTGTTTGTAGGTGACCAAATACTTATTTTCCACCATAATTTGCAAATAAATTTATTGAAAATCCTACAATGTGATTTTCTGGATTTATTTTTCTCATTTTGTCTGTCATAGTTGAAGTGTACCTATGATGAAAATTACAGGGCTTTCTCATCTTTTTAAGTGGGAGAACTTGCACAATTATTGGCTGACTAAGTACTTTTTTGCCCCACTTTCTCAATGACCTTAAATGGTTTGATAATGATTGCAAAAATCTTTCATTATCTGTTATTTCTGGTTTGCTCTTATGCTTCTTTAAATTAGCCAAGGAGGCTAATTTGTCAAATATAAAGTTTATCTTCCAAACAGCCATTTACACCTTCATTGCTGTAGGAGAATGTTAAGGCTAAAAAGTTGTCCAGGAGAGATTGTATTTTTTGGCTGCTAATTGCTTTTTGGTAGATGTCTGTACTGTTTGCACTCCATTTATAGACCTGTTTTGTACCATGTAATTTATTGGGTCGTGATTGTCAGGACCCGGTTACGAACCTGGGTCTCCGGAGTGAGAAACAGTCACTTAACCAACTGAGCCACGAATAGACAGCAGAACCCAGAAGATGAGGCAGACACAGCAGTACTTAAGACGGTGTATTTAATAAAGAAAAAATCCTAAAATACAAAAAATGGCAAATCCAAAAGGTGGTAGGGAAAACACAAAAAGACCTCAAAAGAAACTCACCAAAAATAAACAAAAACAAAAAACAGAATACCACAAGAACGTCACCCGGAATCGACAAGAGCACACAGAACACTAGGGCAGGGTGCTAACATACAAACACAGAGCACAGAACTGAGGGAAACAAAGGGTTTAAATACAATCAGGGGAAACGAGACACAGGTGCAAATAATAATGGGGATCAAGGGAAAAACATAGGGACAAAAAGCACAATGGGGGCATCTACTGACCAAAACCCGGAACAACCCTGGCCAAATCCTGACAGAATCCCCCCTAGGAACGGCTCCTGACGTTCCTACCAGCTCTCTCAGGGTGGAGGACCCTGAACTGACGAATGAGGTCAGGGTCCAGGATGTCTTTGGCAGGAACCCAGGAGCGCTCCTCAGGACCGTAGCCTTCCCAGTCCACCAGATACTGCCAGGACCGCTGCACCCGGCGGGAATCCAGTATCCGGTGGACGGTATAAGCCGGCTGGCCTCCAATGACACGAGGCGGAGGGGGAGGTCTGTCTGCCGGGACAAGGGGAGAAAAAACAACAGGTTTTAACAATGACACGTGAAATGTGCGATTAATCTTAAGGGATCTGGGTAAGTGTAGGCGATAAGAAACTGGGTTAACTCTCCTGGCAACCTTGAAGGGACCGATGTATTTTTGAGACAGCTTGCGAGACTCCACCCGTAGAGGTAAGTCTCTTGTGGAGAGCCAGACTCTCTGGCCGGGGCGCAGGGTAGGCCCGGGACGGCGACGTCTGTTGGCTTGTTGTTGATACCTCTGTGAGGAACGCATCAGATTAAGACGGGTCTTCCTCCACATAAGCCGACAGCGTCTGACGAACCTCAAGGCTGAAGGCACTCTGACTTCTGCCTCCTGGTCCGGGAACAATGGAGGAGCATAGCCAAACTGACACTCGTGCGGGGACATACCAGTGGAGGAGGAGCGCAAGGTGTTGTGCGCGTATTCGGCCCAAATAATAAAGGATGACCATGTGGACGGGTTGTCACGAGTCATACATCGGAGGGTGGTTTCCAGCTCTTGATTCATCCTCTCTGTTTGGCCGTTGGACTCCGGATGGTACCCTGAAGATAGACTGGCAGAAGCCCCCATGAGTTGGCAGAAGGCCTTCCAAAACCTTGAGGCGAACTGGGGACCTCTGTCAGAAACCACATCTTGAGGAATGCCGAAGACTCGGAACACATGATTAATTACCAACTCAGCCGTTTCCTTGGCAGAAGGTAACTTAGTCAGAGGGACGAACCTGGCCGCCTTTGAAAACCTGTCGATTATGACTAGGATAGTAGTATTGCCATGGGATGGAGGAAGTCCAGTAATAAAGTCCAATGAGATATGGGACCAGGGTCTGTGGGGAACAGGTAAAGGGTGAAGGAGTCCTTGAGGGCGGAGGTGAGAAGATTTGCCCTGGCAGCACACGGGGCAGGCATTGACGAAAGTGGCAACGTCTTCTCTTATGGTAGGCCACCAGAACTTACGCTGGATGAACTCCAAGGTGCGACCTACGCCCGGATGACAGGTGAGGCGAGAGGAGTGCCCCCACAGAAGGACCTGAGTCCTCACTGCCTTGGGGACAAACAACCGATTGGCAGGGCCTCCTTTAGGGTCCGGTTCGCTAGCTTGAGCACGTCTCACGGTATCCTCAACTTGCCACGAGATCGGAGCCACAATCTTAGCAGCAGGAAGGACAGGCATGTCCATGTCATCTCGAATGGCAGGAGCGTAGACTCGGGACAGGGCATCCGGTTTGAGATTCTTCGACCCGGGCCGATAGGTGAGGATAAACTGGAATCGATTGAAGAAAAGAGACCATCTAGCTTGTCTAGAGTTCAATCGCTTCGCCTGCTGGATATACTCCAGATTTTTGTGGTCCGTAAGCACTTGAAACGGGTGAGAAGCCCCCTCGAGCCAGTGTCTCCATTCCTTCAATGCCATCTTAACCGCTAGGAGTTCACGATCCCCACATCGTAGTTCCTCTCAGTCGGGGTAAGCCGGTGTGAGAAGAAAGCGCACGGATGAAGCTTCTTGTCTTCACCCCTCTGAGACAGGACAGCTCCAACACCAACCTCTGATGCGTCTACCTCCACCACAAATGGTTCATCCGTAGTCGGTAGTATCAGGATGGGAGCAGAGAGGACGCGCTGCTTGAGTCCTTGGAAGGCCGTCTCAGCTTCTCTTCCCAAAAACCTTGCATTGCCACCTTTGGTTAAAGCTGAGAGAGGAGCTGCCACCAAACTGAAGTTCTTGATGAACTTGCGGTAAAAGTTTGTGAAGCCCAGGAAACGCTGAACATCCTTAACGGATTTGGGGGTGGGCCAATCCGCTACCGCCCCTACCTTCCTAGGGTCCATTTGGACTTGACCGGGTTCCACTACAAATCCCAGGAATTGTACTCGGGATGAATGGAATTCACATTTTTCCGGCTTAACGTACAGATGGCTGTCCAGGAGGCGTTTGAGTACTTGTCTGACATGCTTAGTGTGTTCTTGAAGTGAGCTCGAAAAGATGAGGATGTCATCCAAGTAAACGAACACAAATATGTTAAGCATATCCCTAAGCACATCGTTTATGAGCGCTTGGAACACCGCTGGGGCGTTGGTCAGGCCGAAGGGCATCACCAAGTATTCATAGTGACCAGTAGGCGTGTTGAAAGCGGTCTTCCACTCGTCACCAGGTCTGATCCGCACAAGATGGTATGCGTTCCGCAGGTCAAGCTTAGTGAAAACAACTGCTTCCTGGAGCAGCTCGAAGGCTGTGGCCATAAGGGGTAGCGGGTAACGGTTACGGACGGTTATGTCATTGAGTCCCCGGTAGTCGATGCAAGGACGTAATCCACCGTCTTTCTTGGCCACAAAGAAAAACCCTGCTCCCGCCGGGGAGGTGGATGGACGCATGAGGCCTGCTTCCAGAGCGTCCTTGATGTAGGTATCCATAGCAGCTCGTTCGGGTGGAGATAGGGAAAAGATCCGACCCCTGGGGGGGGCAAGTGCCCGGAAACAGGTCGATGGGGCAATCGTAAGGTCTATGGGGTGGTAGCATGGTGGCCCTCTGTTTGCTAAACACCAGTTTGAGGTCATGGTAACACTCGGGAACTCGGGTCAGGTCGATGGATTCTAAAGACTCGGGAGTAGAACTCGGGAATTCTGGAAAATACAAGTAGCTTGGCACGTAGGACCCCACTGCTTGATAGTGCCCACAGACCAGTCGATGTGAGGGTTATGGCTGTGAAGCCAGGGGTATCCAAGGACGAGAGGGAACTCGGAACAGGAGATCAAATGAAAGTTCATCAATTCCTGGTGTTGTGAAACTGAAAGTCTCAAGGAGGTAGTGACATGAGTGACAAGTCCAGATCCCAAAGGGCTTCCATCCAATGTAGTAACCCTCATGGGGTCACTTAGAGGTTCAGAGGGAACGCCATTCTCCTTCGCCCAGACACCATCCATGAAGTTACCTGCGGCTCCAGAGTCTACCAAGGCTTGAAGGTGAAGCTTGTGGTTGTCCCAGGAGAGGGTGACTGGAATGAGCAGACGGGAGTTGGACGGATGGGAGGAGGTTATGTTTCCCGTTACAGTTCCCCCGGTCTGTACGGGACAGAGCGTTTCCCTGGAGCCCGGGACACGTGGAACGGAAATGGCCCGGTTTGCCGCAATATAGACAGCGTCGCTCCCTCATCCGGCGGTCTCTCTCAGCCTGGGAGATGCGTCCAATCTGCATGGGTTCCGGTGGAGCCAGCGATGATAAAGGTGGGGACTCGGAGCTGGGACTGATAGGGGCTAGAGGTCTACGGTTGAGTTCTCTCTCTCTCAGACGCTGGTCAATGCGTGAGGCCAACTTGATCAGGGACTCGAGATTGTCCGGTGGTTCCCGAGTGGCCAGTTCATCTTGGATAGTGTCGGAAAGGCCTTTCAGAAAGCACACCGTGAGCGCCTCGTTGTTCCAGCCACTCGCTGCTGCCACCGTGCGGAACTGGATGGCATAGTCCGTCACGCTGCGCCAACCTTGATGGAGAGTCAGGAGCTGTTTGGCTGAGTCAGAACCACTGCTTGGGCCTTGAAACACTCGTTTGAATTCCTCAGCAAAGGCAGAGTAGCTGGCACAGCAGGAACTATGGGCATCCCACACAGCAGTAGCCCAGGCCAGGGCTTTTTCCGACAGCAGGGTGATGATATATGCGATCTTAGACCGGTCGGTGGGAAACGACGAGGGGTTGCAGCTCAAAGGAGAGAGAACATTGAGTGAGAAACCCTTTACAAGCACTTGGATCACCTGAGAACCGTTGGGGAGGTGGAAGATGAGGTTCAGCCAGGGGGTTAACTGCCATGGGTACGTGAACTTGAGGTACTGGGACGGGAACTGTTGCCGGGGTAAGTCGATCAGATATTTGCTTAATGGAAGTCAGCATCTCCGACAGAAGATGAGAATGTCTAGCCATTAAGGCCTCTTGCTGAACCAGGGCGGCTTCGTGGCGTTGGACAGTCTCCTGGTGGTGGGACAGCGTGGCAAAAAGGTCCTGGGAACTGGCTGCCTCTGGGTTCATTTTTGGCTCTGTGTTTCTGTCAGGACCCGGTTACGAACCTGGGTCTCCGGAGTGAGAAACAGTCACTTAACCAACTGAGCCACGAATAGACAGCAGAACCCAGAAGATGAGGCAGACACAGCAGTACTTAAGACGGTGTATTTAATAAAGAAAAAATCCTAAAATACAAAAAATGGCAAATCCAAAAGGTGGTAGGAAAACACAAAAAGACCTCAAAAGAAACTCACCAAAAATAAACAAAAACAAAAAACAGAATACCACAAGAACGTCACCCGGAATCGACAAGAGCACACAGAACACTAGGGCAGGGTGCTAACATACAAACACAGAGCACAGAACTGAGGGAAACAAAGGGTTTAAATACAATCAGGGGAAACGAGACACAGGTGCAAATAATAATGGGGATCAAGGGAAAAACATAGGAACAAAAAGCACAATGGGGGCATCTACT
>NC_088212.1:80673344-80722842 GCF_036934945.1 Oncorhynchus masou masou | reverse complement strand
TTGCGACTACCGTATTTCAAATTCTTTCAACAAAGCAACAACCTTGCATAACATGCAGAAATCATTTTCACGCTATCAGAACCCTTTTTGTGGCGGATCTCCATTAATTTGTACAATCAGCGCCCATACATGCGCTGGTTCTGGTTGTACATTCGGTGGAGAAAAACTAAGGGTTATGGTCAGTATATACAGTCACGGGTAGGCACTGGAACCAATATATACTTCAAAGTATTGCAGAGCCAACAACAAAGCAAGAGCTTCTTGTTCTATTGTCGCATAGTTTGTTTGACATTTATTAAATTTACGTGAAAAATAACAAACGGGATGATCCACTCCACTCTTGTCCTGCTGCAGTAGAACAGCACCAGCACCTCTGGCTCTTAGCATCTACCTCAAGTTTGACGGTTGTTCAAAATCAGGAGCAGCAAGTACAGGTGTAGCTACATAAAGTGCTCCGCTGATTCTAAGCTCTCTTACAATCAGGGACCACACAAATGATCTAGCCGGACTAAGCAAATCGGTCAGTGGAGCAACTACGCAGAGAAATTTTGTCGAAGCTACGGTAGTAGCCAACCATCCTAAAAGCGAGCGTAGCTCGCTCGTCTGGTGGTAGGTGCAGAATGCAGTTATAGCACAGACCTTGGCATTAACAGAGCGCACCTGTCCATGCTTCTCAGAGGTATCACACAATCCATCCTCTTGATCAACCTCTTTGAACAGAACAGTGTTCGACAAATCTCTCCATCACCCTCTTCTCGTGCACTGAGACGAGTGACAAGCACACGGGAACACATGTGGATAATTCTGTGATAGCTCATTCGAAGAGTGGTCACTTTTATCTATACGGGCACTACCTTTCCTCCGGCATATCGTTACCCATTATGAGAGGTCACACCTTTCACTGGCAACATGGCGTTTCCCACTCTGAATATTCCACTGATTAACTCAGAGTGTACTTGCACAAGTGCAATGGCACTGGGACAAAACCCATTTCAATACCCGCACTAACACACTGGAACCACAGTATGTAGTCGTCAGATAAGGGCAACACATCAGACAATATAAATGACTGCGCCAGCACCAGTATAGCTAAGGATTTTAACCGGTCGTTGAGGCAGCCGTCATTCGTTGGGACCTAAACCCCTCGAAAATGAATGGTTCATAACTGGGTCGGGGACTGAGACTTTCAAACTACAGTTACCTGAGCACCTGTCTTGCTGCAGACCTCACAACCGTACGAGTTAGAGCAACACCTGTTGAGTGGCTTGGCACGAAAGAGGCATCCCTTGTTTGCGTTTAAGCAGGAAGCAATCATTAATCATATGTCTAGCATGACAATAGAAAACATGGACCAGCTCATTCTTCTGGCGTGCTTGACATACTACTGCTGAGCCGACCTAGGACTAAAGGTAGGAAACTCAGTGGCTCTACTCCAGTTTGAGCCGAAAACCCACTCTTGTGCGTCAACCACTCGTCTGCCAACACAACTATCTGTCAGGAGGATACTTTCTGTTCGGTTTAGGTAAACTACGCGTTCGAAGCAATTTTAAACTCTTCCAACAAGATTAACTCCGAGAGAGTTGAAATCAGTTACCTTACTGCAGCATGCCATTTATCAAACAGATTTCCCTTGTCTCTAGCAAATTCCACATATGTCTTACTGAAGACTTTCTATGAGACCTAAATCTCTGTCACGTAGCCTCAGGCACAGCTCATAGGCACGAAGAACAGTAGCTTTGACCACTTCATAATTCAAAACTGCCTCCAGAGGGAGAGGCGACAAGACCTCTTGGGCTTTACCAGTTCATTTACACTGAAGTAATAGGCACCAAACCTCTTCAGGCCATTTCCCAGTGCTACGGCTATACGCCAAATACACAAAAATAGGGGTCAACCTCTGTACTCTGATAAAAGGTACTAAGGCAATCTGCCTACTAATGTCAAACGTGTTTGAGGACACAGCAGGTGAGGGCACGGCTCACAAACTAGGCACAGTAGGACCGAGGCTAGCCTTGCATGTCTCTGCCTCAAGTTCCATCTGGCGCGTTTGAACTCCAACTGCCTTTGTTCTCTGTCGGCCTCAATTTACACATCTCCAAGTACCGTTGTTCTCGTTCTTTTCTGCCTCTATTTTATACATCTCCAACTGGAGAGTCTCGCCTAATTTGGGCTCTCTCTTCCACCTCCAGTTGGAACTGTGTAAGCGGACATCCCTCCTGGCATCACCATTTGACAGTGGGGAGAGTGGATCAAAACGGGACAATGTGGCTGGTGTTTTAGCCTCTCCCTCATTATCAGACACAATGGGCTTACAGGAGCAGCAACATCCGCTACAGGGGTAGTAGGCTCAGGCAGCGGTAACACAAGCACCATGCTCTTCCAACAATACATTTAATACTATCCGTTTCACCTCCGCCTTCAACTAAACTCTGCGGAATCGATACTGAATAATGGTCAGCTAGGTCATTAAATCAGCTTGCTTGACATTTGTCAAAACCTCCCACCAGAAGGTTATCCAAAAGATTTCAAATCAAAAGTAGTCATTTTTACACTACTTCACAAGTGCCGAAAGGAAATAGCAAACACTAATGCTACTTCCCAGCTATGACGCTCAACACTGAACCTATACCACTGCAACAATCTACATGAGCGACATGGTTATCAGTTATGACATATCCCGGATGAGCTCCCACTTATGTTACGAATCCCTTTTGGCCCGACAGTCTAGGGGATGGTAATGAGACTTCTAACATAACTCATGCAAATTATTAGTGTGACAAAGGAAAAGTGTGAACGAAATAAGCACGACAACTGAAATCTACCGGGTCAAACTCTAGGTTTATTTATAAACACACGGTAATGGGGGAGCAGGAAAATGGGCTGAGCTGGTCCCAGGGAAAGAAACAATAAGTATTCAAAAACACCCCTAAGCTAGACTAGCCTAGCTTTATCCTCTTGAAACTCCCCATCCCGGATCCGGGATTGTGACTCAGCCTCAGGCTCATTAGCATACGCAGCGTTAACGATTTCTGAAAATCGCAAATAAAATTAAAATAATGCGTTTGCTCTCAAGCTTAGCCTTTTCTTAACAACACTGTCATCTCAGATTTTCAAAATATGCTTTTGAACCATAGAAATTGACTAATTTGTGTAAGAGTATGCAAAGCTAGCATAGCATTTGTGTAGCATGTAGCACGCAACATTTTCACAAAAGCCAGATAACCAAATAAATAAAATCATTTACCTTTGAAGAGCTTCTGATGTTTTCAATGAGGAGACTCTCAGCCACATACCAAATGCGCAGTGTTTCCTGAAAGCTGTCTGTGTGTAGGAGAAATCGCTCAGTTTTCTATTAGCCCTGGCCCGAACGAACAATGCAGTCACCTACAACGTGAGCTTTTTCCGGATTAACCTACATAATATCGACCGAAACATGGTAAACGTTGTTTGGAATCAAATCTTCAAGGTGTTTTTTCACATATCTCTTCATTGACATGCAGTTCGTGAAGCTTGCTTCCTCTCTGTGCCCCATGGAAAAATACTGGCAGGTGACTTTTGCGCACCAATTTCGGCGCAGGACACCATGGCGACACGTGGTAAATGTGGTCTCTTATGGTCAATCTTCCAACGATCTGCCTACAAATACGTCACAATGCCGCAGACACCTTGGGGAAACGACAGAAAGGGCAGACTCATTCCTCTTGCATTCACAGCCATATAAGGAGATCATGAAAGACAGAGCCTCAAAAATCCTTGTCATTTCCTGGATGCCAAGTCATCTTGGTTTTGCCTGAAGCTCACGTTAAAGGGCACGCACAGAGAAGATATTTGTATTTCTGGACACGTCAGAGTGTTTTCTTTCGAACAGTAGCAATTATATGCATAGTCGAGCATCTTTTTGTGACAAAATATCTTGTTTAAAACGGGAACGTTTCTCTTCCAAAAAATGAAATAGAGCCACCATAAGTGTAAGAGGCTAACAACAGCTAACTAACTAACCAAAAATACAGTGGGTGGTCCGCCCAGTTCTAACTAGTGTATTTAACAAAGTTCACCTACGGGTAGTGTATGCCCATGGGCGACTTGTCTTGGTTTCCCCCTTTTCCACCAGCAATCAAGCACAAAACACCATAACCAAAAACAATACTCACAGGTGATGACAAAGTGCTATGAGGTGCTTAAACAAAAGAGAGGTTATGACACAAAGCGAAGTGAAACACAGAGACCTACAGACATGGCATTTACAGAGAGATTGAGCTGAGCTGAGCTGGGCTCCAGAACAAACAAATGATGGGGTTTTAAACCATGGGGAAGGAACTGTGATAGGTCAGGAAATAGGAGGAGTGTGTCTTCTGATTGATGATTGATTGCTGACTGATTGGGGAGTGATGATTTTCACCTGTGAGTGAAGAAGGAGAGAAAGAAACACACACACAGGATACACACACACAGGGATAACTGTATCCGTAACAATAAGTTAAAAAATAAGTTAAAAACAAAGCAAAAAAACGAACAAATGGCACAATTGGTTACAGGCATGTAAAACATCAGCCATCCTCTTCGGCGCCATCTTAAGGTTCTTAGCTTTCCTATGCGGCATATGACGTGTTCTTCCGGCAGAAATTGACTGTCAGTCCAGGCAGCGAATAAAAGTGTAAGCAGGACTTCCCATTTAACCAGGCAAGTCAGTTAAGAACAAACTCTTACTTAACAATGACAGCCTACCCCAGCCAAACCCTCCCCTAACCCGGATGACGCTGGGAAAATTGTGGTTAGAGCCTAGTGGTTAGAGCGTTGGACTAGTAACCGAAAGGTTGCAAGTTCGAATCCCTGAGCTGACAAGGTACAAATCTGTCGTTCTGCCCCTGAACAGGCAGTTAACCCACTGTTCCTAGGCCGTCATTGAAAATAAGAATTTGTTGTTAACTGACTTGCCTAGTAAAATTAAGGTAAAAAAAAAAAAAATGGAACTCCCGATCCGTTGTGATACTGCCCTGGATCAAACCAGGGTCTGTAGTGAGCCCCAAGTCTCATCCGAATCCCCAGAATCTATTGAGGCAAACTCAATTTAAGCTGGGAAACATGGCTATCAGCCAAAACTGTCCCAAATTGGCATAACAGAGGCTGATTTATTAGCACACTACCTTGATAAAACAATGAACTAATAACGAAAGTCCCCAAAATCGGGGAGTTTACGCTTCTGGTTTTAATGGAGCTCTCCATAAACAGTGTAACTAAAATATAATGTACAGTAGTAGAATTATTAGAATGAGCTACGTCTAGAATACATAAAAGCAAGCAACTACACACACACACACACACACGCCACACGCTAGATTGCAGGTTGTTGAATAATTGAAGCCATATTATTTCAGAGCTGCCAGGGACAGGCTTCATTTTAACACACCCTATTCTATTAATCAAAACTACATGTTGCCCAGAGATACGCTCGGGTGTGTTTGTGCTTGAGCGTGCAGTACAAACACACACTGTGAGCAGTGGGTTATCTATCTGTAAAGTCATTAAGATAAGAGAGGAAATGTGTTGGTGTGAACAGAATGTCCAGACAGTTGAGTCTGATTCTAACCATATCTCCCATCGACAGAGGAACATTTATCAGTTCCAATACTACAGTATTACTATTACAGGAAGCTACAACTCTGCTGTACTCCTTCCTGTATGAGAACTATCACTAGTCGATCACTATACCAGGACTGGTCTACAGACAACTATCAGATCCTATACCGTACAAGGACTGGTCTACAGACAACTATCAGATCATATACTGTACTAGGACTGGTCTACAGACAACTATCAGATCATATACTGTACCAGGACTGGTCTACAGACAACTATCAGATCATATACTGTACCAGGACTGGTCTACAGACAACTATCAGATCATATACTGTACCAGGACTGGTCTACAGGCGACTAGCAGATCATATACTGCAGATCATATACTATACTGTACCAGGACTGGTCTACAGACAACTATCAGATCATATCAGATCATATACCAGGACTGGTCTACAGACAACTATCAACTCATATACTGTACCAGGACTGGTCTACAGACAACTATCAGATCATAATACTGTACTAGGACTACAGACAACTATCCACATATACTGTACCAGGACTGGTCTACAGACAACTATCAGACTCATATACTGTACCAGGACTGGTCTACAGACAACTATCAGATCATATACTGTACTAGGACTGGTCTACAGACAACTATCAGATCATATACTGTACCAGGACTGGTCTACAGACAACTATCAGATCATATACTGTGCACAGACAACTATCAACTCATATACTGACCAGGACTGGTCTACAGACAACTATCAAACTCATATACTGTACCAGGACTGGCTCTACAGACAACTATCAACTCATACTCTGTACCAGGACTGGTCTACAGACAACTATCAACTCATATACTGTGCCAGGACTTGTCTACAGACAACTATCCAACTCATATACTGTACCAGGACTGGTCTACAGACAACTATCAACTCATATACTGTACCAGGTTTGGTCTGCAGACAACTATCAGATCATATACTGTACCAGGACTGAATCACACAGACAGCTATCAGATCAGTACCAGGACTGGTCTACAGACAACTATCAACTCATATACTGTACCAGACTGGTCTACAGACAACTATCAACTCATATACTGTACCAGGACTGGTCTACAGACAACTATAACTCATATACTGTACCAGGACTGGTCTACAGACAACTATCAACTCATATACTGATCATATAACTCATATACTGTACCAGGACTGGTCTACAGACAACTATCAACTCATATACTGTACCAGGACTGGTCTACAGACAACTATCAGATCTTATACTGTACCAGGACTGGTCTACAGACACTATCAGATCATATGCCGTACCAGGACTGGTCACCACAGACAACTATCAGATCATATACGTCGAGGACTGGTCTACAGACAACTATCAGATCATATACTATTACCAGGACTGGTCTACAGACAACTATCAGATCATATACTGCTAGGACTGGTCTACAGACAACTATCAGATCATATACTGGCACCAGGACTGGTCTACAGACAACTATCAACTCATACTGTACCAGGAACAATATCAGATCATATACTGTACTAGGACTGGTCTACAGACAACTATCGATCCATATACTGTACCAGGACTGGTCTACAGACAACTATCAACTTATATACTGTACCAGGACTGGTCTACGAACAACTTATCAACTCATATACTGTACCAGACAGACAACTATCAGATCATATACTGTACAGGACTGGTCTACAGACAACTATCAAGATCATATACTGTACAGGACTATTCTACAGACAACTATCAGATCATATACTGTACCAGGACTGGTCTACAGACAACTATCAGATCATATACTGTATGGTCTACAGACTGACTAGCAGATCATATACTGTACCAGGACTGGTCTACAGACAACTATCAGATCATATACTGTACCAGGACTGGTCTACAGACAACTATCAGATCATATACTGTACCAGGACTGGTCTACAGACAACTATCAGATCATATACTGTACTAGGACTGGTCTACAGACAACTATCAGATCATATACTGTACCAGGACTGGTCTACAGACAATTATCAGATCATATACTGTACCAGGACTGGTCTACAGACTAGCAGATCTTATCACTGGTCCATATAGCCGTACCAGGACTGGTCTACAGACAACTATCAGATCATATACTGTACTAGGACTGGTCTACAGACAACTATCAACTCATATACTGTACCAGGACTGGTCTACAGACAACTATCAGACTCATATACTGTACCAGGACTGGTCTACAGACAACTATCAGATCATATACTGTACCAGGACTGGTCTACAGACAACTATCAACTCATATACTGTACCAGGACTGGTCTACAGACAACTATCAACTTATATACTGTACCAGGACTGGTCTACAGACAACTATCAACTCATATACTGTACAAGGACTGGTCTACAGACAACTATCAGATCATATACTGTACCAGGACTGGTCTACAGACAACTATCAGATCATATACTGTACCAGGACTGGTCTACAGACAACTATCAACTCATATACTGTACCAGGACTGGTCTACAGACAACTATCAGATCATATACTGTACCAGGACTGGTCTACATAGACAACTATCAGATCATATACTGTACCAGGACTGGTCTACAGACAACTATCAGATCATATACTGTACCAGGACTGGTCTACAGACAACTATCAACTCATATACTGTACCAGGACTGGTCTACAGACAACTATCAGATCATATACTGTACTAGGACTGGTCTACAGACAACTATCAACTCATATACTGTACCAGGACTGGTCTACAGACAACTATCAGATCATATACTGTACAGGACTGGTCTACAGACAACTATCAACTCATATACTGTACCAGGACTGGTCTACAGACAACTATCAGACTCATATACTGTACCAGGACTGGTCTACAGGACTGGTCTACAGACAACTATCAACTCATATACTGTACCAGGACTTGTCTGTGAACAACTATCAACTCATATACTGTACCAGGACTGGTCTACAAGACAACTATCAACTCACTTATACTGTACCAGGGCTGGTCTACAGACAACTATAAGATCATATACTGTACCAGGACTGGTCTACAGACAACTATCAGATCATATACTGACAACTGGTCTATCAGATCATATCAACTCATATACTGTACAGGACTGGTCTACAGACAACTATCAACTCATATACTGTACCAGGACTGGTCTACAGACAACTATCAACTCATATACTGTATCATATAACTCATATACTGTACCAGGACTGGTCTACAGACAACTATCAATCTCTGTACCAGGACTATATCAGATCATATACTGTACCAGGACTGGTCTACAGACAACTATCAGATCATATACCGTACCAGGACTGATATACCGTCTGAGGACTGGTCTATATCAGATCATATACTGTACCAGGACTGGTCTACAGGCAACTAAGATCATATACCATGCTAGGACTGGTCTACAGACAACTATCCAGATCATATACTGTACCAGGACTGGTCTACAGACAACTATCAACTCATATACTGTACCAGGACTGGTCTACAGACAACTATCAGATCATATACTGTACTAGGACTGGACAACTCAACTATATACTGTACCAGGACTGGTCTACAGACACAGACAACTATCAGATCATATACTGTACCAGGACTGGTCTACAGACAACTATCAGATCATATACTGTACCAGGACTGGTCTACAGACAACTATCAGATCATACTGTACCAGGACTGGTCTACAGACAACTATCAGATCATATACTGTACCAGGACTGGTCTACAGACAACTATCAGATCATATACTGTACCAGGACTGGTCTACAGACAACTATCAGATCATATACTGTACCAGGACTGGTCTACAGACAACTATCAACTCATATACTGTACCAGGACTGGTCTACAGACAACTATCAGATCATATACTGTACCAGGACTGGTCTACAGACAACTATCAGATCATATACTGTACCAGGACTGGTCTACAGACAAATTTCACCAGGACTCATATAACTGTACCAGGACTGGTCTACAGACAACTATCAACTCATATACTATACTGTACCAGGACTGGTCTACAGACAACTATCAGATCAGACAAATATCAGATCATATACCAGTACTGGTCTGCAGATTAGATTATATACCAGCACTAGTCTACAGACTATTAGATCTTATACCTGCATTGGTCTACAGACTAATGTAAACTGGTGGTTCAAGCCCTGAATGCTGATTGCCTGAAAGCTGTTCCTAGGCCGCCATTGAAAATAAAAATGTGTTCTTAACTGACTGGCCTAGTTAAATAAAGGTAAAATAAAAATGTAATAAATATCAGACCATATACCATGGGTATGACAAAACATTTGTTTTTTCTGCTGTAATTACGCTATAAATTCGCTTATAAAGCAATAAGACGCCTTCTTGGTTTGTGCGGTATATGGCCAATATACCACACCCCCCGGCCTTATTGTTTAATTAGATCATATACCAGCACTGGTCTACAGACAATCAGATCTGTAAACCAGCACTAGTCTACACAGCTAAAACTCTCCTACTGATCTTTCCATGTGCAATAACAAGTGATTAAGCAGAAACAGGCAGTTCAGTTCAATCAGTGTTTTAGAAGACGGCATCAGTGGAAGAAGGGCAGGGCTACTCTAGAAAAAGTGTTTCTCTGCAGCCAAACACACACACACACATGCACACAGGCACACAATCAATCTATCAAATGGATTTATAAAGCCCTTTTTACAACAGCAGTTGTCACAAAGTGCTTTTACAGAAACCCAGCCTAAAATCTCAGGGAGCAAGCAATGCGGATGTAGAGGCACGGTGGCTAGGAACAACTGTCTAGAAAGGCAGGAACCTAGGCAGAAACCTAGAGAGGAACCAGGCTCTGCGGAGGAGGGGGGGCAGTCCCCTTCTGCCTGTGCTGTGTGGAGATTATAAAGGTACATGGACATTAAGGCCAAATCGTTTTTCAAGATATTCAAATATTTATAGATGACCAGCAGGGTCAAATCAGATTCACAGTGGTTATCGAGGGTGCAACAGGTCAACACCTCAGGAGAACATGTCCATTAGCTTTTCACTCTTTAGTCCAAAAGCAGAGGACTTCAATCCTTGTAAATTCCAAAATGCAACGTAAAAAGACTTCATAACTTTTCTTTTCTTTCTTTACCTTCAAAATGAGACAAACAAGAACTATTCAAATAGGATTTTTCAATTAAAGTAAACTCTTACTATGCAAATGTGATTTGTTTATCATTTAGATAGAATTTGTGTCATACCACTTGGATCATGCCACTCATGCCACTTGCCTCTCTCTCACTCACTCACTCATTATTGTTGTGACATGGATTTGACATCCAGGTCTGTTATGGCACGATGCCATGTCACGTTACACAGACATAGCCTGCTCCACACACACACACACTTCCTCCCAGACAGATGGAGAGTGAGTGTTGTTCATAACTTTTCTTTTCTTTCTTTACCTTCAAAATGAGACAAACAACAAGAACTATTCAAATAGGATTTTTCAATTAAAGTAAACTCTTACTATGCAAATGTGATTTGTTTATCATTTAGATAGAATTTGTGTCATACCACTTGGGTCATGCCACTTGCCTCTCTCTCATTCACTCACTCACTCACTCACTCACTCACTCACTCACTCACTCACTCACTCACTCACTCACTCACTCACTCTCGCTATCTCTAACTCTGAATACTCAGCTATGAAAAGCTAATGGACATTTTCTCCTGAGGTGTTGACCTGTTGCACCCTCGATAACCACTGTGAATCTGATTTGACCCTGCTGGTCATCTATAAATATTTGAATATCTTGAAAAACGATTTGGCCTTAATGTCCATGTACCTTTATAATCTCCACACAGCACAGGCAGAAGGGGACTGCCCCCCCTCCTCCGCAGAGCCTGGTTCCTCTCTAGGTTTCTGCCTAGGTTCCTGCCTTTCTAGACAGTTGTTCCTAGCCACCGTGCCTCTACATCCGCATTGCTTGCTCCCTGAGATTTTAGGCTGGGTTTCTGTAAAAGCACTTTGTGACAACTGCTGTTGTAAAAAGGGCTTTATAAATCCATTTGATAGATTGATTGTGTGCCTGTGTGCATGTGTGTGTGTGTTTGGCTGCAGAGAAACACTTTTTCTAGAGTAGCCCTGCCCTTCTTCCACTGATGCCGTCTTCTAAAACACTGATTGAACTGAACTGCCTGTTTCTGCTTAATCACTTGTTATTCGGAGCACCATCTGTTCAACACAGAGAGAGAACAGAACCGCATGGAAAGATCAGTAGGAGAGTTTTAGCTGTCTGTAGACTAGTGCTGGTTTACAGATCTGATTGTCTGTAGACCAGTGCTGGTATATGATCTAATTAAACAATAAGGCCCGGGGGGGTGTGGTATATTGGCCATATACCACAAACCAAGAGGCGTCTTATTGCTTTATAAACGGGTTACCAACGTAATTACAGCAGTAAAAACAAATGTTTTGTCATACCCATGGTATATGGTCTGATATTTATTACATTTTTTATTTTACCTTTATTTAACTAGGCCAGTCAGTTAAGAACACATTTTTATTTTCAATGACGGCCTAGGAACAGCTTTCAGGCAATCAGCATTCAGGGCTTGAACCACCAGTTTACATTAGTCTGTAGACCAATGCAGGTATAAGATCTAATAGTCTGTAGACTAGTGCTGGTATATAATCTAATCTGCAGACCAGTACTGGTATATGATCTGATATTTGTCTGTAGACCAGCCCTGGTACAGTATATGAGTTGATAGTTGTCTGTAGACCAGTCCTGGTACAGTATATGAGTTGAAATTTGTCTGTAGACCAGTCCTGGTACAGTATATGAGTTGATAGTTGTCTGTAGACCAGTCCTGGTACAGTATATGATCTGATATTTGTCTGTAGACCAGTCCTGGTACAGTATATGAGTTGATAGTTGTCTGTAGACCAGTCCTGGTACAGTATATGAGTTGATAGTTGTCTGTAGACCAGTCCTGGTACAGTATATGATCTGATAGTTGTCTGTAGACCAGTCCTGGTACAGTATATGATCTGATAGTTGTCTGTAGACCAGTCCTGGTACAGTATATGAGTTGATAGTTGTCTGTAGACCAGTCCTGGTACAGTATATGATCTGATAGTTGTCTGTAGACCAGTCCTGGTACAGTATATGATCTGATAGTTGTCTGTAGACCAGTCCTGGTACAGTATATGATCTGATAGTCGTCTGTAGACCAGTCCTGGTACAGTATATGATCTGATAGTTGTCTGTAGACCAGTCCTGGTACAGTATATGATCTGATAGTTGTCTGTAGACCAGTCCTGGTACAGTATATGATCTGATAGTTGTCTGTAGACCAGTCCTGGTACAGTATATGATCTGATAGTTGTCTGTAGACCAGTCCTGGTACAG
Source organism: Oncorhynchus masou masou (assembly GCF_036934945.1). NCBI lineage: Eukaryota > Metazoa > Chordata > Actinopteri > Salmoniformes > Salmonidae > Oncorhynchus > Oncorhynchus masou. Next base: position 80,709,779 of record NC_088212.1, on the reverse strand, counting down.
TATATGAGTTGATAGTTGTCTGTAGACCAGTCCTGGTACAGTATATGATCTGATAGTTGTCTGTAGACCAGTCCTGGTACAGTATATGATCTGATAGTTGTCTGTAGACCAGTCCTGGTAAAGTATATGATCTGATAGTTGTCTGTAGACCAGTCCTGGTATAGTATATGATCTGATAGTTGTCTGTAGACCAGTCCTGGTACAGTATATGATCTGATAGTTGTCTGTAGACCAGTCCTGGTACAGTATATGAGTTGATAGTTGTCTGTAGACCAGTCCTGGTACAGTATATGATCTGATAGTTGTCTGTAGACCAGTCCTGGTACAGTATATGATCTGATAGTTGTCTGTAGACCAGTCCTGGTACAGTATATGAATTGATAGTTGTCTGTAGACCAGTCCTGGTACAGTATATGATCTGATAGTTGTCTGTAGACCAGTCCTGGTACAGTATATGATCTGATAGTTGTCTGTAGACCAGTCCTGGTATAGTATATGATCTGATAGTTGTCTGTAGACCAGTCCTGGTACAGTATATGAGTTGATAGTTGTCTGTAGACCAGTCCTGGTACAGTATATGATCTGATAGTTGTCTGTAGACCAGTCCTGGTACAGTATATGATCTGATAGTTATCTGTAGACCAGTCTTGGTACAGTATATGATCTGATAGTTGTCTGTAGACCAGTCCTGGTACAGTATATGATCTGATAGTTGTCTGTAGACCAGTCCTGGTACAGTATATGAGTTGATAGTTGTCTGTAGACCAGTCCTGGTACAGTATATGATCTGATAGTTGTCTGTAGACCAGTCCTGGTACAGTATATGATCTGATAGTTATCTGTAGACCAGTCCTGGTACAGTATATGATCTGATAGTTATCTGTAGACCAGTCCTGGTACAGTATATGATCTGATAGTTGTCTGTAGACCAGTCCTGGTACAGTATATGAGTTGATAGTTGTCTGTAGACCAGTCCTGGTACAGTATATGATCTGCTAGTCGTCTGTAGACCAGTCCTGGTACAGTATATGATCTGATAGTTGTCTGTAGACCAGTCCTGGTACAGTATATGATCTGATAGTTGTCTGTAGACCAGTCCTAGTACAGTATATGATCTGATAGTTGTCTGTAGACCAGTCCTGGTACAGTATATGATCTGATAGTTGTCTGTAGACCAGTCCTGGTACAGTATATGATCTGATAGTTGTCTGTAGACCAGTCCTGGTACAGTATATGATCTGCTAGTCGTCTGTAGACCAGTCCTGGTACAGTATATGATCTGATAGTTGTCTGTAGACCAGTCCTGGTACAGTATATGATCTGATAGTTGTCTGTAGACCAGTCCTAGTACAGTATATGATCTGATAGTTGTCTGTAGACCAGTCCTGGTACAGTATATGATCTGATAGTTGTCTGTAGACCAGTCCTGGTACAGTATATGAGTTGATAGTTGTCTGTAGACCAGTCCTGGTACAGTATATAAGTTGATAGTTGTCTGTAGACCAGTCCTGGTACAGTATATGATCTGATAGTTGTCTGTAGACCAGTCCTAGTACAGTATATGATCTGATAGTTGTCTGTAGACCAGTCCTGGTACAGTATATGAGTTGATAGTTGTCTGTAGACCAGTCCTGGTACAGTATATGATCTGATAGTTGTCTGTAGACCAGTCCTAGTACAGTATATGATCTGATAGTTGTCTGTAGACCAGTCCTGGTACAGTATATGATCTGATAGTTGTCTGTAGACCAGTCCTCGTACGGTATATGATCTGATAGTTGTCTGTAGACCAGTCCTGGTACGGTATATGATCTGATAGTTGTCTGTAGACCAGTCCTGGTACAGTATATGATCTGATAGTTGTCTGTAGACCAGTCCTGGTACAGTATATGATCTGATAGTTGTCTGTAGACCAGCCCTGGTACAGTATATGAGTTGATAGTTGTCTGTAGACCAGTCCTGGTACAGTATATGAGTTGATAGTTGTCTGTAGACCAGTCCTGGTACAGTATATGAGTTGATAGTTGTCTGTAGACCAGTCCTGGTACAGTATATGAGTTGATAGTTGTCTGTAGACCAGTCCTGGTACAGTATATGAGTTGATAGTTGTCTGTAGACCAGTCCTGGTACAGTATATGAGTTGATAGTTGTCTGTAGACCAGTCCTGGTACAGTATATGATCTGATAGTTGTCTGTAGACCAGTCCTGGTACAGTATATGATCTGATAGTTGTCTGTAGACCAGCCCTGGTACAGTATATGAGTTGATAGTTGTCTGTAGACCAGTCCTGGTACAGTATATGAGTTGATAGTTGTCTGTAGACAAGTCCTGGTACAGTATATGAGTTGATAGTTGTCTGTAGACCAGTCCTGGTACAGTATATGAGTTGATAGTTGTCTGTAGACCAGTCCTGGTACAGTATATGAGTTGATAGTTGTCTGTAGACCAGTCCTGGTACAGTATATGAGTTGATAGTTGTCTGTAGACCAGTCCTGGTACAGTATATGATCTGATAGTTGTCTGTAGACCAGTCCTGGTACAGTATATGAGTTGATAGTTGTCTGTAGACCAGTCCTAGTACAGTATATGATCTGATAGTTGTCTGTAGACCAGTCCTGGTACAGTATATGAGTTGATAGTTGTCTGTAGACCAGTCCTGGTACAGTATATGATCTGATAGTTGTCTGTAGACCAGTCCTGGTACAGTATATGATCTGATAGTTGTCTGTAGACCAGTCCTAGTACAGTATATGATCTGATAGTTGTCTGTAGACCAGTCCTGGTACAGTATATGAGTTGATAGTTGTCTGTAGACCAGTCCTAGTACAGTATATGATCTGATAGTTGTCTGTAGACCAGTCCTGGTACAGTATATGAGTTGATAGTTGTCTGTAGACCAGTCCTGGTACAGTATATGATCTGATAGTTGTCTGTAGACCAGTCCTGGTACAGTATATGATCTGCTAGTCGTCTGTAGACCAGTCCTGGTACAGTATATGATCTGATAGTTGTCTGTAGACCAGTCCTGGTACAGTATATGATCTGATAGTTGTCTGTAGACCAGTCCTGGTACAGTATATGATTGATAGTTGTCTGTAGACCAGTCCTGGTACAGTATATGATTGATAGTTGTCTGTAGACCAGTCCTGGTACAGTATATGATTGATAGTTGTCTGTAGACCAGTCCTGGTACAGTATATGATCTGATAGTTGTCTGTAGACCAGTCCTGGTACAGTATATGATCTGATAGTTATCTGTAGATGGGAGTCCTGGTAGAATCAGTCATATGTCTGATAGTTATCTGTACACCAGTCCTGGTATCTTAATGACTATATGATCTGATAGTTGTCTGTAGACCAGTCCTGGTACAGTATTTTGATTTGATAGTTGTCTGTAGACCAGTCCTGGTACAGTATATGATTGCTATTCAACAACTGTAGACCAGTCCTGGTACAGTATATGATCTGCTTTTTATGTATTCTAGACGTAGCTCATTCTAATAATTATACTGTACATTATGATTTTAGTTGTTTGTAGATTAAAACCAGTCCTTTTGGTACAGTATTCATTGATCTGATAGTTGTCTGTAAATTTGACCAGTCCTGATAGTACAGTATATGATCTGATAGTTGTCTGTAGACCAGTCCTGGTACAGTATATGATCTGATAGTTGTCTGTAGACCAGTCCTGGTAAGAACAAATTCTTATTTTCAATGACGGCCTAGGAACAGTGGGTTAACTGCCTGTTCAGGGGCAGAACCAGTTTGTACCTGGTCACAGTATAATCTGATCCTTGTTACTAGTCCAGTCAACCACTGGCTCTAACCACAATTGAGCGTCATCCGATAGGGGAGGGTTTGGCTGGGGTAGGCTGTCATTGTTAAGTATATGATCTGATAGTTGTCTGTAGACCAGTCCTGGTACAGTATATGATCTGATAGTTGTCTGTAGACCAGTCCTATGCCGCATACAGTATATGATCTGATAGTTGTCTGATGACCAGTCCTGGTACAATTGTATTTGTTCTGATAGTTGTCTGTAGACCAGTCCTGGTACAGTATATGATCCTGATAGTTGTCTGTAGACCAGTCCTGAAAATCATCACTCCCCAATCAGTCAACAATCAATCATCAATCAGAAGACAGTTGTCTGTACCTACCAGTCCTGGTAAAAACATCATTTGTTTGTTCTGAGCCCAGCTGATAGTTGTCTGTAGACCAGTCCTGTAGTACAGTATATGATCTGATAGTTGTCTGTTTAGACCAGTCCTGGTACACCTATAGTGATTGTTGATAGTTGTCTGTAGACCAGTCCTGGTACACTATATGATCTGATAGTTGTCTGTAGACCAGTCCTGTATTTTTGGTTAGTTAGTATATTGATCTGATAGTTGTCTTTAGACCAGTCCTGGTACAAAAAGATGCTGACTAGTATAATTGTCTGTAGACCAGTCCTGGTGTCCAGTATATGATCTGATAGTTGTCTGTAGAAAACCAAGATGACTTGGCATCCAGGAATATGACAAGATAGTTGTCTGTAGACCAGTCCTGGTACAGTATGATGATTGATAGTTGTCTGTAGACCAGTCCTGAGTACAGTATATGTCCTGATAGTTGTCTGTAGACCAGTGGGGCTGGTACAGATATGAGTTGAAGCAGTTGTCCAAGACCACTGGTACATGTCAATGAAGTTGATATGTTGTCTGTAGATTCCAAACAACGTCCTGGTACAGTATTATGAGTTAATCCGGAAAAAGTTGTCTGTAGGTGACTGCAGTCCTGGTACAGTATATGAGAAAACGATAGTTGTCTGTAGACCAGTCCTGGAAACACTGCGTATTTGATGTGGATAGTTGTCTGAAAACCAGAAGCCTGGTACATGTATTATTTATTTGATTATTGTCTGTAGAAAAGTCCTGGTACAGTATATGACACAAAATGCTTGATAGTTGTCTGTAGACAAGTCCTGGTACAGTATATGAAAATCTGATAGTTGTCTGTAGACCAGCTCCTGAGTACAAACGTATTTTAATTTTATTTGATAGTTGTCTGTAGACCTGAGTCCTGGTACAGTATATGAGTTGATAGTTGTCTGTAGACCAGTCCTGGTACAGTATATTTCCTTGACCAGCTAGTTGTCTGTAGACCATTACCTGGTACAAATAAATGAGTTGATAGTTGTTGTCTGTAGACCAGTCCTGGTACAGTAATAATTTGATAGTTGTCTGTCTCATTACCATCCTAGACTGTACAAAAGTATATGATCATGATATGTTGTAACTGACAACCATGTCCTGGTAGATTGTTGTAGTGGTTGATCAGTTGTCTGCTAGACCAGTCCTGGTACTTGTGATAGTGTAAAAATGATAGATTTGTCTGTAACCAGTCCTGGTACAAATGTATATGAGTTGATTTAGTTGTCCATTATTCAGTATCGACCAGTCCTTAAGGTACAGTATTAAATGTATTGTTGGAAGAGCAGTCCTGGTACAGCCTATACCCCTGAGCGGATGTTGTCTGTAGACCAGTCCTGAGGGAGAGGCTAAAACAGTATATGATCTGAAATGGTTGTCTGGAGGGATGTCCTGTTACAGTTCCAACTGGAGGTGGAAGAGAGTTGTCTGTAGACTCTCCAGTTGGAGTCCTAGTACAGAAAATGAGAACAACGGATTTGGAGATGTGTAAAATGTAGACAGAGAACAAAGGCAGTTGGAGTAAAATGCAGTAGATGGAACTTGAGGCAGAGACAGCAAGGCTAGCCTCCGGTCCTACTGTGCCTGTTTGTGAGCCGTCCTGATGTGTGTCCTCAAACACGTTTGACATTAGTAGGCAGATTGCCTTAGTACCTTTGTTCAGAGAGTCAGAGGTTGACTCTATTTTTGTGTATTTGAGCGTAGTCCGTACATTAAATGGCCTGAAGAGTTTGTGCCTATTACTTCAGTGTAAATGAACTGGTAAAGCCCAAGAGGTTTTGTCAGCGCTATCTGAGGACAGTTTGAATTATGAAGTGTCAAAGTACTGTTCTTCAGTCCTGAGTACAGTGAGGCATACCGACAGTTTTAGGTCTCATACTAGTAAGACTTATGTGGAATTTGCTACAGACAAGGGAAATCTGTTTGATAAATGGCATGCTGTAAGGTAACTGTTTCAACTCTCTCCGGGAGTTAATCTTGTTGGAAGAGTTTAAAAATTGCTTACCCGAACGCATTGTAGTTTACCTAAACGAACAGAAAGTATCCTCCCTGGCAGAAGCGTCTGTGTTGGCAGACGAGTTTGTGTTGACGCACAAGAGTGGGTTTTCGGCTCAAACTGAGAGTAGAGCCACTGAGTTTCCTACTTTAGTCCTAGTAAGTAGTATGTCAAGCACGCCAGAAGAATGAGCGTCCATGTTTCTATTGTCATAAAGTAGGACATATGATTAATGATTGCTTCCTGCTTAAACGCAAACAAGGGATGCCTCTTCGTGCTGCCACCAACAGGTGTTGCTCTAATTCGTCGGTTGTGAGGTCTGAACAAAACAGGTGCCTCAGGGTAACTGTAGTTTGAAAGTCTCAGTCCCCGACCGCAGTTATGAACCATTCATTTTCGAGGGGTTTGTGTCCCTAACGAATGACGAAGCGTCTCAACGACCGGTTAAAATCCTTAGCTATACTGGTGCGGCGCAGTCATTTATATTGTCTGATGTGTTGCCCTTATCTGACGATACATACTGTGGTTCCAGTGTGTTAGTGCAGGGTATTGAAATGGGTTTTGTCCCAGTGCCATTGCTCTTTGTGAAAGTACACTCTGAGTTAATCAGTGGAATATTCAGAGTGGGGGAACGCCCTATGTTGCCAGTGAAAGGTGTGACCTTCATAATGGGTAACGATATTGCCGGAGGAAAGGTAGTACCCGTATTGGATAAAAGTGACCACTCTCTCTCGAATGAGCTGGCACAGAATTATCCACATGTGTTCCCCGCTTGTGCTGTCACTACTCAGGCACGACAAGAGGGTGATGAGAGAGATTTGTCGAACACTGTTCTGTTCAAAGAGGTTGATCAAGAGGATGGATTGTGTGATAAGAAGCATGGACAGGTGCGCCCCCCAAGGTCTTGGCTATAACTGCATTCCCTGCACCTACCACCAGACGAGAGCTACGCCGCTTTTAGGGATGGTTGGCACTGTTTCTGTAAAAATTTCTCTGTAGTTGCTCCATTGACCGATTTGCTTAGTCCGGCTAGATCATTTGTGTGGTCCCCTGATTGTAAGAGAGCTTTTGAATCAGCGAAAGCACTCTTATGTAGTACACCTGTACTTGCTGCTCCTGATTTTGAACAACCGTTCAAACTTGAGGTAGATGCTAGTGCCAGAGGTGCTGGTGCTGTTCTACTGCAGCAGGACAAGAGTGGAGTGGATCATCCCGATTTGTTATTTTTCACGTAAATTTAATAAATGTCAAACAAACTATGCGACAATAGAACAAGAAGCTCTTGCTTTGTTGTTGGCTCTGCAATACAGAAGTATATATTGGTTCCAGTGCCCTACCCGTGACTGTATATACTGACCATAACCCTTAGTTTTTCTCCACCAATGTTCCATTTTTTTGATTGTACAAAATTATTTTGGAGATCCGTTACAAAAAGGGTTCTGATAATGTGTTGGCAGATGCTTTGTCTCGTGTGTGAAAATGATTTCTGCATGTTTTGCAAGGTTGTTGCTTTGTTGGGAGTATTCATTGAAATACTGTAGTCGCAACCCCTAGGGTTGCTCTTTTAAGGGTGGGAGTGTTACGGATACAGTTATCCTGTGTGTATCCTGTGTGTGTGTTTCTTTTCTCTCCTTCTCCCCTCACAGGTGAAAATCATCACTCCCCAATCAGTCAACAATCAATCATCAATCAGAAGACACACCTCCTCCTATTTCCTGACCTATCACAGTTCCTTCCCCATGGTTTAAAAACCCCATCATTTGTTTGTTCTGGAGCCCAGCTCAGCTCAGCTCAATCTTCTGTAAATGCCATGTCTGTAGGTCTCTGTGTTTCACTCTCGCTTTGTGGGTAACCTCTCTTTTGTTTAAGCACCTCATTTACTTTGTCATCACCTGTGAGTATTGTTTTTGGTTATGGTGTTTGTGTTTGATTGCTGGTGGAAAAGGGGGAGACAAGTTCATGGGCATACACTACCCGTAGGTGAACTTTGTTAAATACACTAGCCTGGGCGGACCACCCACTGTATTTTTGGTTAGTTAGTTAGCTGTTGTTAAAGTATTTATTCCTGCTAGTCTAGCTTAGGGGTGTTTTTGAATACTTATTGTTTCTTTCCTTGGGTCCAGCTCAGCCCCTTTTCCTGCTCCCCCCATTACCGTTTTATAAATAAACCTAGAGTTTGACCAATTGTGCCATTTGTTCGTTTTTTTGTCACAATAATAATTTGTTTTCTCATTACCATCCCCCCCTAGACTGTTTTTAACACTTATTTTGTAGATAATGTTGCTGCTACCATCTCTAATGACCAAAAATAACATCAGAACTGGGATTACTCACCACGAACTGGAAGAAGCTTTTCCTTTAACGAGTCTTTTAACGAGTCTGACGAGAAAGAAATACTGATTCTCAGGCCCAGCTCCCGGTCATTTGCGTGAAGAAAAGACGGAGGAAAAGAGGATGCAGATCAGGCTGCATTTTGAGAACCTGTAGGCGAGCGAGTAAACTCCCACTGCCATCAATTCTACTTGCTAACTTGCAATCATTGGATAATAAAATTGATGATCTACGATTGCGATTTTTCTACCAACGGCATATTAAAAACTGTAATATCTTATGTTTCCCCCGAGTCGTGGCTGAACGACGACACGGATAATATAGAGCTGGAGGAATGTTCAATGGACCGGCAGAACAGAAAAGCTATGTCTGGTAAGATGAGGGGTAGGGGTGTGTGCATTTTTGTCATTAACAGCTGGGGCGCAATGTCTAATATTAAAGAAGTGTCGAGGTATTGGTCACCTGAGGCAGAGTACCTTATGATAAGCTGTAGACCACACTATCTACCTAGAGAGTTCTCATCTATATTATTCATAGCCGTCTATTTACCACCACAGACCGATGCTGGCACTAAGACCGCACTCAACCAACTCTATAAGGCCATATGCAAACAAGAAAATGCTCACTCAGAAGCGGCGCTCCTAGTGGCTGGGGACTTTAATGCAGACAAACTTACCAGCATGTCACATGTGCAACCAGAGGAAAAAAAACTCTAGACCACCTTTACTCCACACACAGTGATACATACAAAGCTCTCCCCCGCCCTCCATTTGGCAGATCTGACCATAATTCTATCCCCCTGATTCCTTTTACAATCAAAAACGAATACAGGAAGTACCAGTGACTCTCTCAACACGGAAGTGGTTAGATGACACGGACGCTACGCTACAGGACTGTTTAGCTACGCACAGACTGTAATATTTTCTGGGATTCCTCCAATGGCATTGGTATACCACCTCAGTCATCGGCTTCATCAATAAGTGCATTGACGATGTCGTCCCCACAGTGACCGTACGTACGTATCCCAACCAAAAGGAACACCGATTTGAGAATACTGTTAATTGACTACAGCTCTGCGTTCAGCACCATATTGCCCACAAAGCTCATCACTAACCTAAGGACCCTGGAACTAAACATCTCCCTCTGCAACTGGATCCTGGACTTCCTGACAGGCCGCCCCCAGGTGGCAAGGGTAGGCAACAACATGTCTGCCATGCTGATCCTCAACACTGGGGCCCCTCAGGGGGTGTACTGAGTCTCCTCCTGTACTCCCTGTTCACCCACGACTGCGTGGCCAAACACGACTCCAACATCATCATTAAGTTTGCTGACTTCACAACGGTGGTAGGCCTGATCACCGACAATGATGAGACAGCCTATAGGGAGGAGGTCAGAGAACTGGCAGTGTGGTGCCAGGACAACAACCTCTCCTTCAATGTGAGCAAGACAAAGGATCTGATCGTGGACTACAGAAAAAGGCTGGCCCAAACAAGTTGAGAGTTTCAAGTTCCTTGGTATTCACATCACCAACGATCTATCATGGTCCAAACACACCAAGACAGTCGTGAAGAGGGCAGGAGAAAACATTTCCCCCTCAGGAAACTGAAAAGATTTGGCATGGGTCCCCAGATCCTCAAAAAGTTCTACAGCTGCACCATCGAGAGCATCCTGACCGGTTGCATCACCTCCTGGTATGGCAACTGCTCGGCATCTGACCGTAAGGCACTACAGAGGGTAGTGGGTACAGACCAGTACATCACTGGGGTCAAGCTTCCTGCAATCTAGAACCTATATAATAGGCGGTGTCAGAGAAAAGCCCATAAAATTGTCAGAGACTCCAGTTACCCAAGTATTAGACAGTTTTCTCTGCTACCGCAAGGCAAGCAGTACCGGAGCGCCAAGTCTATGACCAAAAGGCTCCTTAATAGCTTCTACCCCCAAGCCATAAGGCTGCTGTACAACTAATCAAATGGCCACTCGCTGTTTATTATCTATGCAATGTCACTTCATCCCCACCTAGATGTACAACTTACCTCTAACTTACCTCTGCACACTGACTCGGTACCGGTACCCCCTTTATATAGCCTCGTTATTGTTATGTTATTGTGTTACTTTTAAAATGTTTTACTTTAGTTTATTTGGTGAATATTTTCTTAACTCTTCTTGAACTGTTGGTTGAGGACGTGTCAGTTAGCATTTCCCGGTAAGGTCTACACTTGTTGTATTCGGCGCATGTGACAAAAAGTTTGATTTAATTTGATTATTCTGCTTCGATAGCAACTAGTTCATTATACGACAAACAATAATGTTTTTATATTGAATTCAACAAAAAAACTTGAACATTATTTGTAAGATGTGAAATAAAAACACTTTCTGTTCATCACAGACAGACATTTTGTGTAGGAGATGGAAGTTGATCTTAACGAGTTGGTAGAGTCGCTAGTCAACTCTGAGTTTCAGGAGGGGAGGGAGAATTGAAGGAAATTCAAACAATATTTTAGGCACTATTCACACATTTGTAATGAATAGGAACATAATCATATTTGTATCATATTTTGTACCATGTATTTGAGCTCTCAGCATGAATTATTCTTTCCTAGAAAGGTGAGATTTCAAAAAAATCTTTCTTGCACTTTAATAGTTATTTTTATGGCCGCCTTATGAAAAAGAATGAAATCCGGGCATAGCCAGACAGCCATCCGAGAGACCAGCAATTGTCATTGAACCGGTCAATGGACATACAAAGCCAGGTCTACAACACAAGAGCTTTAGAGCATGTTCATATGTATCATCAAAAAAAGCAACTTTAAAGGCGTTTCAAGGTGGGATTTTACTGACAATACTAATAAGATGAGGCAGTCACCTATCATGCTAATTACAGGATGTCATTGGGTAACAACACATCTACAGTAGATTCTCAGAACGCACTCATTTTGGTTGAGTCCCTGACAGACTGGAAAAACCTATGGTATTCGTTGACATTAACTGAATATAGGGATGAAAGGATTATCAAACTCAACTACTTGATGGCTGCAGTGTGTGCTAGTTGACATTGCTCCCCTGGACAGTTGATCAATAAACTGACTTAGCTTAAAGGAGAGAAGGAATGAAAGCTAACAAGAAATGCAGCCTTCCAATATTTGAATTTCACTCCCCTGGTCTGAAGCTGACTGCTTTCCAAGGGGTCTTTGTGTGTCGTCCCTGCTGTGGTGTGTGTGTGTGCGTGTGTGTGCAAGGCTGCAGTAGTCTGTCTTACTGTAGAGATATGAATAATGAAACAGAACTCTATGCAAAATGAATGTGTGTGGTCCTGAAAGTGCATGGCTGTTTGTGTACTATATACCGTTGTGTGAAGGGCATTGATGAAGGTTGTGTATTACCAATGCATCTCCCTGCTCATCTATATTCATAATGTCAAACAACACATTGTTAGAGGTGGTAAAATAGCAGGTATATTGTACATCCATCATAAAGCTGAGGGTTAACCTACCGCCCTCTGAGAATATCTGCCTTTAGCCGTACAGGCTTTCCTTGGTCTGTGGGACAAACCAACCAGAGGCCAACATGTATACTCAATGCTGTAATCCATTCATTTAAGTTCACATGTAAATGAACAGGTCTCTCTGGTAGAATAGATTTCAACTCAATGAGGATAACCTCATTGGGTCCCTTGAAGCTCAATTGGTAGAGCATGGTGCTTGCAACACCAGGGTTGTGGGTTCAACTCCCATGGTGGGCTAATATAAAATATGATATGTGTGTTAAAGCTGAGGTCTGCCCTTACTGAGACCTGCCTTTCATCATACTGCCTTCTTTGGGTTGGGGTCAACCACCAACATGTTAATCTAAACTACTCTTAAAAGATCTGCCTTCTTTGGGTTGGGGTCAAACACCAACATGTTAATCTAAACTTCTCTTAAAAGATCTGCCTTTCATCATACTGCCTTCTTTGGGTTGGGGTCAAACACCAACATGTTAATCTAAACTTCTCTTAAAAGATCTGCCTTTCATCATACTGCCTTCTTTGGGTTGGGGTCAACCACCAACATGTTAATCTAAACTACTCTTAAAAGATCTGCCTTTCATCATACTGCCTTCTTTGGGTTGGGGTCAACCACCAACATGTTAATCTAAACTACTCTTAAAAGATCTGCCTTTCATCATACTGCCTTCTTTGGGTTGGGGTCAAACACCAACATGTTAATCTAAACTACTCTTAAAAGATCTGCCTTTCATCATACTGCCTTCTTTGGGTTGGGGTCATTTAATCTAAACTACTCTTAAAAGATCTGCCTTTCATCATACTGCCTTCTTTGGGATGGAGGATTAACCACCAGCAGAGGTCAACATGTATGGGTAGTGAATATAAACATGGTTTATTGTATACAGTGGGGCAAAAAAGTATTTAGTCAGCCAACAATTGTGCAAGTTCTCCGACTTAAAAAGATGAGATAGGCCTGTAATTTTCATCATAGGTACACTTCAAATATGACAGAAAAAAATCCAGAAAATCACATTGTAGGATTTTTAATGAATTTATTTGAAAATTATGGTGGAAAATAAGTATTTGGTCACCTACAAACAAGCAAGATTTCTGGCTCTCACAGACCTGTAACTTCTTCTTTAAGAGGCTCCTCTGTCCTCCACTCGTTACCTGTATTAATGGAACCTGTTTGAACTTGTTATCAGTATAAAATACACCTGTACACAACCTCAAACAGTCACACTCCAAACTCCACTATGGCCAAGACCAAAGAGCTGTCAAAGGACACCAGAAACAAAATTGTAGACCTGCACCAGGCTGGGAAGACTGAATCTGCAATAGGTAAGCAGCTTGGTTTGAAGAAATCAACTGTGGGAGCAATTATTAGGAAATGGAAGACATACAAGACCACTGATAATCTCCCTCGATATGGGGCTCCACGCAAGATCTCACCCCGTGGGGTCAAAATGATCACAAGAACGGTGAGCAAAAATCCCAGAACCACATGGGGGGACCTAGTGAATGACCTGCAGAGAGCTGGGACCAGAGTATCAAAGCCTACCATCAGTAACACACTACTCCACCAGGGACTCAAATCCTGCAGTGCCAGACGTGCCCCCCCCGCTTAAGCCAGTACATGTCCAGGACCGTCTAGTTTGCTAGAGAGCATTTGCATGATCCAGAAGAAGAATGGGAGAACGTCATATGGTCAGATGAAACCAAAATAGAACTTTTTGGTAAAAACTCAACTCGTCGTGTTTGGAGGACAAAGAATGCTGAGGTGCATCCAAAGAACACCATACCTACTGTGAAGCATGGGGGTGGAAACATCATGCTTTGGGGCTGTTTTTCTGCAAAGGGACCAGGACGACTGATCCGTGAAAAGGAAAGAAAGAATGAATGGGGTCCATGTATCGGGAGATTTTGAGTGAAAACCTCCTTCCATCAAAAAGGGCATTGAAGATTAAACGTGGCTGGGTCTTTCAGCATGACAATGATCCCAAACACACCGCCCGGGCAACGAAGGAGTGGCTTCATAAGAACCATTTCAAGGTCCTGGAGTGGCCTAGCCAGTCTCCAGATCTCAACCCCATAGAAAATCTTTGGAGGGAGTTGAAAGTCCGTGTTGCCCAGCAACAGCCCCAAACCATCACTGCTCTAGAGGAGATCTGCATGGAGGAATGGGCCAAAATACCAGCAACAGTGTGTGAAAACCTTGTGAAGACTTACAGAAAACATTTCACCTCCGTCATTGCCAACAAAGGGTATATAACAAAGTATTGAGATAAACTTTTGTTATTGACCAAATACTTACTTTCCACCATAATTTGCAAATTAATTAATTAAAAATCCTACAATGTGATTTTCTGGATTTTTTTTCTCATTTTGTCTGTCATAGTTGAAGTGTACCTATGATGAAAATTACAGGCCTCTCTCATCTTTTTATGTGGGAGAACTTGCACAATTGGTGGCTGACTAAATATTTTTTTGCCCCACTGCATATCGATTTTATGATTATTGTGTCTAGCACCAGCAGTACATCCTTGAAGAAAAGCTGAATTAACCAACTAAGTGATATTGGCAAGAGCAGTGTGTGGGTCTTTCTTTTCTTCAAGGACTTCATTGAATTATTCCCAAGCACCTACAACAAGCCGACTCAAAGTGCTTTTCCTATTTTCAATCAGGAAGCATTGGGTTTCGTGAATTGGCTCTGTAACCCCTCTCTTCAATGGAAAGACAGTGTAAAAATACTGAAAAGATACATACTGTCATTCTTTGGGCTGTGGGACTAGCACAGACCAAAATGTATTTTCCTAACAATTGTTATTTAATATATGACTTAAATTTAAGCATATCTATTAAAGTGGACAGGGGCAAGGACCAGTAGACCCTTGACAAAGCACTGAGTCTAAACAGTTTCTATTCGTGATACCTGGCTCTGTAAACTCAATCAATTAATTAACTATTTAGCTTGAAATCAATGTTTCTCTTCTCTGTGTGCTCTCTCTCCTTTGTGAAGGATTATGGGTCTACATACATTGTTTGAGATTGAAGCCCCTCTCAAACATCTGATCCCTCTCCTTTGACTAATTTGATATTTGGGGACATAGGGTAACTAAATCACCAGCACTATAGTAGCATGCTAATCATACACTCTATATTCACAAGAATCCCGTCCTCTAGGGCGAATCTCAAATCACATCCTTTCCCCCCTGTAGTGCAGAACTTTGACCAGAGCCGTATAGGGCTGCCTGCCACACTATGGTGCACTGCACAGGGCATATGAGGGTGTGATTTTGTTTCACCAGTGTGTAACCAACAGGGAATATCAGTACTGATTCCAGGAGAACTAGCAGTACTGTACCAACCATGATCAGTATTCCAAACTGGGAGGACCGTTTCACCAGTGTGTAACCAACAGGGAATATCAGTTTCACCAGTGTGTAACCAACAGGGAATATCAGTACTGATTCCAGGAGAACTAGCAGTACTGTACCAACCATGATCAGTATTCCAAACTGGGAGGACCGTTTCACCAGTGTGTAACCAACAGGGAATATCAGTACTGATTCCAGGAGAACTAGTACCAGTACTGTACCAACCATGATCAGTATTCCAAACTGGGAGGACCGTTTCACCAGTGTGTAACCAGTGTACTGTTCCAACCAGTACAGGGAATATCAGTACTGATTCCAGGAGAAGTAGCAGTACTGTACCAACCATGATCAGTATTCCAAACTGGGAGGACCGTTTCACCAGTGTGTAACCAACAGGGAATATCAGTACTGATTCCAGGAGAAGTAGCAGTACTGTACCAACCATGATCAGTATTCCAAACTGGGAGGACCGTTTCACCAGTGTGTAACCAACAGGGAATATCAGTACTGATTCCAGGAGAAGTAGCAGTACTGTACCAACCATGATCAGTATTCCAAACTGGGAGGACCGTTTCACCAGTGTGTAACCAACAGGGAATATCAGTACTGATTCCAGGAGAACTAGCAGTACTGTACCAACCATGATCAGTATTCCAAACTGGGATGACCGTTTCACCAGTGTGTAACCAACAGGGAATATCAGTACTGATTCCAGGAGAACTAGCAGTACTGTACCAACCATGATCAGTATTCCAAACTGGGAGGACCGTTTCACCAGTGTGTAACCAACAGGGAATATCAGTACTGATTCCAGGAGAACTAGCAGTACTGTACCAACCATGATCAGTATTCCAAACTGGGAGGACCGTTTCACCAGTGTGTAACCAACAGGGAATATCAGTACTGATTCCAGGAGAACTGTGTAACCAACAGCAGTACTGTACCAACCATGATCAGTATTCCAAACTGGGAGGACCGTTTCACCAGTGTGTAACCAACAGGGAATATCAGTACTGATTCCAGGAGAACTAGCAGTACTGTACCAACCATGATCAGTATTCCAAACTGGGATGACCGTTTCACCAGTGTGTAACCAACAGGGAATATCAGTACTGATTCCAGGAGAACTAGCAGTACTGTACCAACCATGATCAGTATTCCAAACTGGGAGGACCGTTTCACCAGCCACAAACCAGTCCAAATAGCAGATACTCATATAGTGCCATACTAAAAGAGGTACTGGTACTACAAGTAGAGCACTATATAAGGAATAGGGTGCCATTTGGGACACACATTAACTCTCTCAGACGCTGTATCACTCATCTGGATGGCAATCACAGGACAACAGTTTATTTACACATCTGGACAAACAGACAGCGAATCAACACAGTAGGAAACACCTAAAGGAGACAATAACAGACATGGGGACTGACATCCCTAATATAAGCAAAAATAACCAATTTGTTGACTGGCTCACCGGAGAAAGATTTATTTGGTTCAGATTTGACCCTTTTTTCCGATCTTGTCTCATTCCTGCAACTCCCCAATGGACTCGGGAGAGGCGAAGGTCGAGTCATACGTCCATCCAAACCCAAACCCATCCATCCCGCCAATCCACGATAGGTTGTGACACAGCCTCAGACCGCTGCACCATTCAGGAGGCCTGCTAAATGGGATTCTAACCAGGAACCCTCTGACTAGATCACTGATTATATTTAGTAGTAGCTACTATCTTGTCTCATCGCTACAACTCCCCTACGGGCTCGGGACAGACAAAGTCATGCGTCCTCTGATACACAATCCAACCAATCCGCACTGCTTCTTAAAACAGTGCGCATCCAACCCTCAAGCCAGCCGCACCAATGTGTCGGAGGAAACACCATGCACCTGGCAACCTTGGTTGCCCGGCCCGCCACAGGAGTCACTGGTGCGCGATGGGACAAGGATATCCCTACCGGACAAGCCCTCCCTAACCCTAACGCAGGCCAATTTTGCATCGTCCCACGGACCGGTTGCGACAGAGCCTGGGCACAAACCCAGGGTCTCTGGTGGCACAGCTGGCGCTGCAGTACAGCGCCCTTAACCACTGCGCCACCCGGGAAGCCCCTAACACTGATTATATTTAAGTGAAAATTACCTGTGTAAATTAAATTAAACTGGAGCCAAGAGGAATTTTAACCAGATTTGGCCTTAGTGCATCCGATCAGCGACACATGTGATAAGACTATCTGTGTGTGTGTGTGGTATGACTATACATGAGACTCAAGGTGTGTAGTAACAGACAGGCAGACAGAGAAACACATCCGTGCTAATGTGGTGTCCTCACAGTGCTGAACATACACTTCAGTTCAACAGTAAATAAACCCTAATAATACACACTACACAGCCTGGCCTGTACTGCTATCAATTGGCCATAATGTGTGTGTGTATATATATATGTATGTGTGTGTGTGTGAGTGAGTGTGTGTGTGAGAGAGAGAGATAGTGAGCAGAATAAATGCAGAAATGGATGCAGATCATTTTAGAGAGCTGTCTGTGTGTGTGTGTGTGTGTGTGTGTGTGTGTGTGTGTGTGTGTGTGTGTGTGTGTGTGTGTGTGTGTGTGTGTGTGTGTGTGTGTGTGTGTGTGTGTGTGTGTGTGTGTGTGTACATGCGTCCATGAGTGTGTGTGTGTGTGTGTGTGATTGATAGTCTGTGGGCCAAAATGGTGGACTAGGGCCATTCATATGTCTGACCTCTCCACCTATCAGCAGTGGAAGACAGGAATATACATTTGCCTACAGTGTATCTACAGAGACATGCAGTACTGGGCATCTCACCTCCTTCCTCCACAGTGACTGAATTCCAATGGAGAGAATTTGGACTTAAAATACTCTCTCTTTCTTGACCTGCTCTGCTTCCTTCCTTCACTGCTCTCTTTTTAAATCCCTCCATCTCTGCCAGGCGTTACGGGAATGTTTAAGCTCTCCCCCCTTCCTCTCCCCGATCCCTCCCTCCCTTCCCCACTCCCTCCTTCTTCTCCCCGATCCCTCCAAGCCTTCTCTCCCTCCCTTCCCCTCTCCCTCCTTCCTCTCCCCGATCCCTCCATGCCTTCTCTCCCTCCCTTCCCCTCTCCCTCCTTCCTCTCCCTGATCCCTCCATGCCTTCTCTCCCTCCCTTCCCCACTCCCTACTTCCTCTCCCCGATCCCTCCATGCCTTCTCTCCCTTCTCCTCTACCCGATCCCTCCATGCCTTCTCTCCCTCCCTTCCCCACTCCCTCCTTCCTCTCCCCGATCCCTCCATGCCTTCTCTCCCTCCCTTCCCCACTCCCTCCTTTCTCTCCCTGATCCCTCCATGCCTTCCCTCCCTCCCCCACTCCCTCCTTCCTCTCCCTGATCCCTCCAAGCCTTCTCTCCCTCCCTTCCCCTCTCCCTCCTTCCTCTCCCTGATCCCTCCATGCCTTCTCTCCCTCCCTTCCCCTCTCCCTCCTTCCTCTCCCTGATCCCTCCATGCCTTCTCTCCCTCCCTTCCCCACTCCCTCCTTCCTCTCGCCGATCCCTCCATGCCTTCTCTCCCTCCTCCTCTACCCGATCCCTCCATGCCTTCTCTCCCTCCCTTCCCCACTCCATCCTTCCTCTCCCTGATCCCTCCATGCCTTCTCTCCCTCCCTTCCCCTCTCCCTCATTCCTCTCCCTGATCCCTCCATGCCTTCTCTCCCTCCATTCCCCTCTCCCTCCTTCCTCTCCCTGATCCCTCCATGCCTTCTCTCCCTCCCTTCCCCACTCCCTCCTTCCTCTCCCCGATCCCTCCATGCCTTCTCTCCCTCCCTCCCTTCCCCACTCCCTCCTTCCTCACCCTGATCCCTCCATGCCTTCTCTCCCTCCATTCCCCACTCCCTCCTTCCTCTCCCCGATCCCTCCATGCCTTCTCTCCCTCCTTCCTCTCCCCGATCCCTCCATGCCTTCTCTCCCTCCCTTCCCCACTCCCTCCTTCCTCTCCCCGATCCCTCCATGCCTTCTCTCCCTCCCTTCCCCACTCCCCCTTCCTCTCCCTGATCCCTCCATGCCTTCTCTCCTTCCATTCCCCACTCCCTCCTTCCTCTCCCCGATCCCTCCATGCCTTCTCTCCCTCCTTCCTCCCCTCCCCCCTGATCCCTCCATGCCTTCTCTCCCTCCCTTCCCCTCTCCCTCCTTCCTCTCCCCGATCCCTCCATGCCTTCTCTCCCTCCCTCCCTTCCCCACTCCCTCCTTCCTCTCCCTGATCCCTCCATGCCTTCTCTCCCTCCCTCCCCCCTCTTCCCCTCTCCCCGACTCCCTCCTTCCTCTCCCTGATCCCTCCATGCCTTCTCTCCCTCCCTTCCCCACTCCCTCCTTCCTCTCCCTGATCCCTCCATGCCTTCTCTCCCTCCCTTCCCCACTCCCTCCTTCCTCTCCCTGATCCCTCCATGCCTTCTCTCCCCTTCCCCACTCCCTCCTTCCTCTCCCTGATCCCCCACTTCCCTCCTTCCTCTCCCCTGATCCCTCCATGCCTTCTCTCCCTCCTTCCCCACTCTCCCCTCTCCCTGATCCCTCCATGCCTTCTCTCCCTCCCCCCCTTCCCTCCATCCTTCCTCTCCCTCCCTCTCCCTCCTCCCTCCATGATCCTCCATGCTCCCTCCCTCCCTTCCCCACTCCCTCCTTCCTCTCCCTGATCCCTCCATGCCTTCTCTCCCTCCTTCCTCTCCCTGATCCCTCCATGCTTTCTCTCCCTCCCTTCCCCTCTCCCTCCTTCCTCTCCCTGATCCCGCCATGCCTTCTCACCCTCCCTTCCCCACTCCCTCCTTCCCTTTGTCTCTTTCTCCCACCTCCACTCCATCCCTCCCTCCCATGCAGAGTGCTTTGTAGCGTTACATAATCAGCCTCTGGTTGGACGGTGGTATTTCCAGTGAGAGAACGAGGGCAGCCAAGACAACACAATGGACGTCTTTTATGGGAAATATCCACAGTGGCACAAAGGCAGGCTGTAATATTATGATATAGTCATCCACCACCCTGAGGTTAGCTCCAGGAGAGAACATGTGTGTGTGTTGATGTTGTGGTGACTAGTGTGTTGATGAAGAGTGTGTCCTGTCTGCAAGTGTGTGCGTATATGTGTGTGTGTGTGTGCGTGTGTGTGTGTGTGTGTGTGTGTTGATAGAGTGTGTATGTGTGTGTGTGCGTGTGTGTGTGCCTGTGTGTGTGTGTTGATGGAGTAGGTGTCTGGTCTATAAGTGTGTGTGTGTGTGTGTGTGTGTGTTGATGGAGTGTGTATGTGTGTGTGTGCGTGTGTGTGTGTTTGTGTGTGTGTGTTGATAGAGTGTGTGTGTGCCTGTGTGTGTGTGTTGATGGAGTAGGTGTCTGGTCTATAAGTGTGTGTGTGTGTGTGTGTGTGTGTGTGTGTGTGTGTGTGTGTGTGTGTGTGTGTGTGTGTGTGTGTGTGTGTGTGTGTGTTGATGGAGTAGGTGTGTGTCTATAAGTGTGTGTGTGTGTGTGTGTGTGTGTGTGTGTGTGTGTGTGTGTGTGTTGATGGAGTGTGTGACTCGTTTGTGAGTGCGTTAGACTGAGTTGTAATTAGTGGCTGTATCTATCTCTCTGCTGGGTAATTGCTAAAAACTCCTCAGGCTGTTTCTACAAAGGAAGATTATTATTCAACTTCTACAGTTATAAACTCCTTGTTATAGACCAGCAGGACATTACCTCACTGTTGCAGAACTTGCCTTTTACAGAACAGATACATGACTGTTACAGACCTGAAGGACATTATCTCTCTGTTAGACAGAACACACTAACTCCTGTAGTGCACCTTAGGACTGACAGAGGGCCGATATAGAAATGATATAAAATGAATATAGGACTGAGTGTACAAAACATTAGGAATACCTGTTCCTTCGATGACATAGACTGACCAGATGAATCCAGGTGAAAGCTTATTGATGTCACCTGTTAAATCCACTCTGATCAGTGTAGATGAAGGGGATGAGACAGGTTAAAGAAGGATTTTTTAAGCCTTTAGACAATTGAGACATGGATTGTGTCTGTGTTCCATTCAGAGGGTGAATGGGCAAGACAAAAGATTTAAATGCCTTTGAACCAGGCTGCATCACATCCGGGCGTGATTGTGTGTCCCATAGGGCAGCACACAATTGGCCCAGCGTCGTCCGGGTTTGGCCGGAGTAGGCCATCATTGTAAATACAATAAATTAAAAATACATTGAATGGTAGTAGGTGCCAGGCGCAGAGGTTTGTGTCAAGAACTGCAATGCTGCTGGGTTTTTCATGCTCAACAGTTTCCCGTGTGTATCAAGAATGGTCCACCACCCATCCAGCCGACTTGACACAACTGTGGGAAGCATTGGATTCAACATAGGCCAGCACCACAGTGGAACACTTTCGACACCTCCATGCCCCAAAGAATTGAGGCTGTTCTGAGGGCAAAAGGGGCTGGTGCAACTCAAAACGAAGAAGGTGCTCCTAATGCTTTGTACACTCAGCATATATAGTACAGTTATAGGATTTTACATAGTACTGATATATGATTTAACATAGGAGTGATATAGGATCTGATATAGGATTTAATATAGGGTGATAAAGGGTTTAATATAGGGGTGATATAGGAGTGATATAGGATATAATATAGGAGTGATATAGGATTTAATATAGGACTGATATAGGATTTAATATAGGGGTGATAAAGGGTTTAATATAGGGGTGATAAAGGGTTTAATATAGGGGTGATATAGGAGTGATATAGGATATAATATAGGAGTGATATAGGATTTAATGTTGGAGGGCTAAAGTGTTTAATATAGGGGTGATATATGGGTGATATAGGATATAATATAGGATTGATATAGGATTAAATATAGGAGTGATAAAGAGTTTAATATAGGGTGATATAGGGTTTAATATAGGAGTGATACAGGATTTAATATAAGACTGATATAGTATTTAATATAGGCGTGATGTAGGGTTTAATGTAGGACTGATATAGAGTTTAATATAGGGTGATATAGGGTTTAATATAGGGTGATATAGGGATTAATATAGGGTGATATAGGGATTAATATAGGGTGATATAGTGTCTGTTTTACCTGGTCTAGTAGCTGGTTGTAGAGTTCATGACAGTTATCAAAGATGTATTTGTATGTTGAGTCCAGACAGGCTCTGACACAGTCCTTCACCACCATACTGGCTCTGGGAGGACTCTGTAGCTCCTGTACCTGTAATACAGATAGGAACAAAGTCAAAACACACACACACACACACACATTTTAAAGTTTAATAAGGAATAAATCTTTTAAAAATTGAAATAGACCTCTCTATCCGTGATACTTTGAAAACTACTGTATACTGTCTGTGTTTTCAGAAGAACTCGTGTGTGTGTGTGTGTGTGTGTGTGTGTGTGTGTGTGTGTGTGTGTGTGTGTGTGTGTGAGAGAGAGAGCACTGGGCTGTTTTTAAACCTAGATAAATCTGTGTGCAGTTTGGTAACTGGGGGAGAGGATTACAAGGCGATGATTGCACTGGGAGAGAGGGTGGTTAAAACGCTTCACACGCACATGCACGCACGCACACACACACACACACACACACGCACACGCATGCACACGTCACTTAGACAATCAACAGAGTGTGTAACATCGTTTCAGCTTGCCTTCCAAAAGCTTCCCACAATAAGTTAGGTGAACTTTGCCCCATTCCTCCTGACAGAGCTCGTGTAATTGAGTCCGGTTTGTAGGCCTCCTCGCTCGCACACGCTTTTTCAGGTCTGCCCACAAATTTTCTATGGGATCGAGGAAGTATGCTTGGCATCGTGGAAGTATGCTTGGGGTCATTGTCCATTTGGAAGACCCATTTGCGACCAAGCTTTAACTTCCTGACTGATGTATTGAGATGTTGCTTCAATATATCCACATAATTTTCCTCCCTCATGATGCCATCTATTTTGTGAAGTGCACCAGTCCCTCCTGCAGCAAAGCAACCCCACAACATGATGCTGCCATCCCCGTGCTTCACGGTTGGGATGGTGTTCTTCAGCTTGCAAGCATCCCCCTTTTTCCTCCAAACATAACGATGGTCATTATGGCCAAACGGTTCAATTTTTGTTTCATCAGACCAGAGGACATTTCTCCAAAAGGTACTATCTTTGTCCCCATGTGCAGTTGCAAACCGTAGTCTGGCTTTTTTATGGCGGTTTTTCGAACAGTGGCTTCTTCCTAGCTGAGCGGCCTTTCAGGTTATGTCGATATAGGACTCATTTTACTGTGGATATAGATACTTTTGTACCTGTTTACTCCAGCATCTTCACAAGGTCCTTTGCTGTTGTTCTGGGATTGATTTGCATATCTCGCACCAAAGTACGTTCATCTCTAAGAAACAGAATGTGTCTCCTTCCTGAGTGGTATGATGGCTGCGTGGTCCCATGGTGTTTATACTTGCATACTATTGTTTGTACAGATGAACGTGGTACCTTCAGGCGTTTGGAAATTGCTCCCAAGGATGAACCAGACTTATGGAGGTCTACACATTATTTTCTGAGGTCTTGGCTGATTTCTTTAGATTTTCCCATGATGTCAAGCAAAGAGGCACTGAGTTTGAAGGTAGACCTTGAAATACATCCACAGGTACACCTCAAATTGACTCAAATGATGTCAATTAGCCTATCAGAAGCTTCTAATGCCATGACATAATTTTCTGTAATTTTCCAAGCTGTTTAAAGGCACAGTCAACTTAGTGTCTGTAAACTGTTGACCCACTGGAATTGTGATACAGTGAATTATAAGTGAAATAATCTGTCTGTAAACAATTGTTGTGAAAATTACTTGTGCCATGCATAAAGTAGATGTCCTAACCGACTTGCCAAAACTATGGTTTGTTTACAAGAAATTTGTGGAATGGTTAAAAAACGAGTTTTCACGACTCCAACCTAAGTATATGTAAACTTCCGACTTCAACTGTATGTATATATATATATATATATATATATATATATATTGACTATCACCGTAAAGGCAAGCAGTAAATGTACCAATATGCTAATTCATTGATAGGTATGCTTCTACTACAATAAACTGGGAGTGTCTCTCTCTCTCTCTCTCACACACACACACACACACACACACACACACACACACACACACACACACACACACACACACACACACACACACACACACACACACACACACACACACACACACACACACACACACACACAGAGAGTGTATACATACCTTCATCCTGAAGAAGGTGATGCTGGTGAGAAGGTCCACAGTAGACTTCAGGTCCTGGAGACGCTCTGGGTTGCCAGCTGGGAAATTATCCTGCAGGAGAAAATAATGAGGAGAATGGTTCTCTCTCTACCGCTCCCTTCTCATTCTCCATCTCTCTACAGTTAAGGCTCTATTCAATCTGTATCACTGGAGTTAAGTGTTACAGCAGGATTGAAATTGGAAGGCAATGCTCTCGAGTTAACAGAGACTGTATTCATGGTAAACGCTGCATATGTCGGCTCAATGGGGAATTACCTTTACATTTCTATCACGCATCCTGGAACGCTTCGTCCATACAGACTGAATAGAGCTCTTCATTTGTAATGCGCTTTTCATCTAAAAACAATCCCAAAGTGCTACAGTGTGTGTATTAGGATAATGAAACGAGGGCCATAGACAACAAGAAATAGCTATAAAAATCAGTTATGAACTAACTAACTAACTAACACTACCCAACAGATTCACAAAGGGAAGCAGCAGCCAGTGGCAGTCTATTCCCCTCCTGGAAACATGCAGCATTATAGCTAGGTAGTGTACGGCCCTCAAGGTGGGATCAGGTGCTGAAGGCCACTCGTCTCACAACGCTGTATCCCACGCAGGCTCATAATTCATTCACACATTGATATTGATGATGGGACACATCTAGCCATCATCACTAAACGAGTTTGATGTCTGGTCTTTTAGTGTTAAAGCCCCATGGCCCTGTGTGATGGAAACCTCCCATTCATGCTCAGAGCAGCGTGACAGGAGAGCTTTCAACACACGTGCACCCTGATAGGCTGAGAAAAGGTGCTTGGTGAACTATACATTACTGCCCCCCACTCTCCCTTCTCTTTACCACAGACTGGCACACACACACACACATACACCTCCCAAACCTAATGAACTCTAACCCTAACCATTAGACCAATAACTAAGATTGTTACTCAGTGTTTGACAGAGTCTAAAACGGGCCTGATAACTGTGTGCTCTGATCTGATGAGGAAATGTTCTGATTTTTGTCTGCTCGGGGCTCAATAGGTTTTGCTGTACTGCCAGTGAGGGTTTAGAGTAGGCTGGTGAGGAAATGTCAGTGGATTCTTTACTGAGTCCGTTACATAAAGTCAACATGAACTCTAAATGAACAAAAGCCGCGCATCCCAAAAAGCACCCTATTCCCTATGTAGTGCACTACTTTTGACCAGGACCCACAAGGCTCTCATCAAAAGTAGTGCACTACATAGGGAATATGGTGCAATTTGGGATGCACCCAAACTCTCTGCCAATCACAAAAGTAACGCAGAATGATCATGGACTCAAAGTCCATGTATGAAAGCATCAATTCCGCTCGCTGATCACCGACAAAACTCATTCACTAAACCATCATTCAACTGTGTATTGTGTTTGTAGCTTTATTGTCCTTACTAAGAACAACATCTTACATATCCACCCTAAAATAATATAAAATATCCATTCTCTAAAAAACCATCCCATATACAGTACCTCAATGTCTACCCTAAACAGACATCTTATACACCTCAACGTCTACCCTGAAACAACATCCTACCTAAACAGACATCTTATATACCTCAACGTCTACCCTGAAACAACATCCTACCTAAACAGATATCCTATATCCCTCAGTATCTACCATAAACCATCACCATAGAAACCTAAACAGATATCCTATAAACCATCATCACCATAGAAACCTAAACAGACATCCTATATCCCTCAGTATCTAAACCATAAACCATCACAATAGAAACCTAAACAGATATCCTATATCCCTCAGTATCTACCATAAACCATCACCATAGAAACCTAAACAGATATCCTATATCCCTCAGTATCTACCATAAACCATCACCATAGAAACCTAAACAGACATCCTATATCCCTCAGTATCTACCATAAACCATCACCATAGAAACCTAAACAGACATCCTATATCCCTCAGTATCTACCATAAACCATCACCATAGAAACCTAAACAGATATCCTATATCCCTCAGTATCTACCATAAACCATCACCATAGAAACCTAAACAGACATCCTATATCCCTCAGTATCTACCATAAACCATCACCATAGAAACCTAAACAGATATCCTATATCCCTCAGTATCTACCATAAACCATCACCATAGAAACCTAAACAGACATCCTATATCCCTCAGTATCTACCATAAACCATCACCATAGAAACCTAAACAGACATCCTATATCCCTCAGTATCTACCATAAACCATCACCATAGAAACCTAAACAGACATCCTATATCCCTCAGTATCTACCATAAACCATCACCATAGAAACCTAAACAGACATCCTATATCCCTCAGTATCTACCATAAATCCATCATATCCATAGAAACCTAAACAGATATCCTATATCCCTCAGTATCTACCATAAACCATCACCATAGAAACCTAAACAGACATCCTATATCCCTCAGTATCTACCATAAACCATCACCATAGAAACCTAAACAGACATCCTATATCCCTCAGTATCTACCATAAACCATCACCATAGAAACCTAAACAGACATCCTATATCCCTCAGTATCTACCATAAACCATCACCATAGAAACCTAAACAGACATCCTATATCCCTCAGTATCTACCATAAACCATCACCATAGAAACCTAAACAGACATCCTATATCCCTCAGTATCTACCATAAACCATCACCATAGAAACCTAAACAGACATCCTATATCCCTCAGTATCTACCATAAACCATCACCATAGAAACCTAAACAGACATCCTATATCCCTCAGTATCTACCATAAACCATCACCATAGAAACCTAAACAGATATCCTATATCCCTCAGTATCTACCATAAACCATCACCATAGAAACCTAAACAGACATCCTATATCCCTCAGTATCTACCATAAACCATCACCATAGAAAGCTAAATTAACATTCCAGATCCCTCAGCCTCTACCATGTGTCATGGTGGTATGAAGAGATTCGGGAGACAGACGCAGGAATCTGTAATATTTTATTTTTTATATCACCCAAATTACGGCGTGCCATGTAAAGGCACCGGGGCGAAGACCAAATAAAAATCCTATATCCCTCAGTTCACCCTAAATATACATATGCCTGAAATTCTACCCTAAATCAACATCCTATATCCCTCAATGTCCACTTCAACATGTAGGCTAAATAGACATCCTAGAAGTAGTGAATGGTAATGTATCACCATTACAGGTATTTCCAGCCATTCCAATGAGCCCCTCCTCCGACTTAAAGTGTCCACTGTCTGAAACAACACTGTATCCCTGAGCACCTGCTGTGAATCACTGACAGCAGAGCCGACAGCAGAGCCGACAGGGGACACCACAGAGGGACAAATCAGCTGTTAAACTGTGTCGCTGCATATTCTGACTCCCCTGACGAATACGTTTAAAAAGAGTGGGGGATACTCTCCCTCGGTTGGGGGATACTCTCCCTCGGTTTTAGAGAAAAGCAAACTCAATCTGCTTCAGAATATCATTACGGAGAAATCCATACGCCGAGCGAGCGGAGAGACTGACTGGCCTGATCTGAATCTCATTACTGTACGACGACAAGAGGTGTGTGTGTGTGTGTGTGTGTGTGTGTGTGTGTGTGTGTGTGTGTGTGTGTGTGTGTGTGTGTGTGTGTGTGTGTGTGTGTGTGTGTGTGTGTCTGTGAATTGATGTGTGAGCGGCAGCAGTCAGAAACAATGTGACATTTCCTGACTGCTTTCAATCAGTGTGAATAACACGACACCAGCAATCTGAAAAGACAAGCACAGTGAAAAACCTGCCCCGCTCTCTGTCTTCACCTATATTATCACACAGTGAAAACCTGCCCCGCTCTCTGTCTTTGCCTCTATAATCACACAGTGAAAACCTGCCCCGCTCTCTGTCTTTACCTCTATAATCACACAGTGAAAACCTGCCCCGCTCTCTGTCTTTGCCTCTATAATCACACAGTGAAAACCTGCCCCGCTCTCTGTCTTTGCCTCTATAATCACACATTGAAAACCTGACCCGCTCTCTGTCTTTACCTCTATAATCACACATTGAAAACCTGAACCGCTCTCTGTCTTTACCTCTATAATCACACAGTGAAAACCTGCACCGCTCTCTGTCTTTGCCTCTATAATCACACAGTGAAAACCTGCGCCGCTCTCTGTCTTGACCTCTATTATCACACAGTGAAAAACCTGCCCCGCTCTCTCTCTTTACCTCTATTATCACACAGTGAAAAACCTGCCCCGCTCTCTGTCTTTACCTCTATTATCACACAGTGAAAACCTGCCCCGCTCTCTGTCTTTACCTCTATTATCAGACAGTGAAAAACCTGCCCCGCTCTCTGTCTTTACCTCTATTATCACACAGTGAAAACCTGCCCCGCTCTCTGTCTTTACCTCTATTATCAGACAGTGAAAAACCTGCCCCGCTCTCTGTCTTTACCTCTATTATCACACAGTGAAAACCTGCCCCGCTCTCTGTCTTTGCCTCTATAATCACACATTTAAAACCTGCCCCGCACTCTCTGTCTTTATCTCTATAATCACACAGTGAAAACCTGCCCCGCTCTCTGTCTTTACCACTATAATCACACATTGAAAACCTGCCCCGCACTCTCTGTCTTTATCTCTATAATCACACAATGAAAACCTGCCCCGCTCTCTGTCTTTACCTCTATAATCACACAGTGAAAACCTGCCCCGCTCTCTGTCTTTACCTCTATAATCACTCAGTGAAAAACCTGCCCCGCTCTCTGTCTTTGCCTCTATAATCACACATTGCAGTAGAAATTGAATGGGAGACACACACACACAGAGAAACTCACAGAAACACACAGAAACAGCAAGGACAAAACATTCACCACATAGGAAGCAATGTTTTTTATGTCACATCATTTCACCAGCAACAATTCAACCACTGACAGTACTGTGTACAAGTCTAGTGGACAGGACTAGTGGACAGGACTAGTGAACAAGTCTAGTGGACAGGACTAGTGAACAGGATTAGTGGACAGGACTAGTGAACAGGACTAGTGAAGAAGACTACAGGAGATAGAAATCATTACAACCGTTCATCTCTAGGTACAACCCCTGGACAGATAATCCTATTATACACAGACACCCACTGTTTTACAAAACACACGCCACACACACACACACACACACACACACACACACACACACACACACACACACACACACACACACACACACACACACACACACACACACACGACACACACACACACACACACACACACACACACACACACACAGAGAGAGTACAAACCCGATACTTGGATAGATCAATCCTCAGAGAGTTGTGCAGCTGATCTAGAAGTTTGACAAATTTTTCTCTCTGTGAGAAAGACAGATATATAGATTTCTCAGTTAGTAAAGCAATCACACTGTGAGTGTGTGTAGCTGAGTGTGTGTGTGTGTGTGTAGGTGAGTGTGTGTGTGTGTGTGTGTGTGTAGGTGAGTGTGTGTGTGTGTGCGTGCGTTCTCACCCCAAAGTTGGATGCAGCGAAACGGTCGGAGGCAGAGATGTTGGTTGAGACGGTGGTGGTGTGGGCAAAGTAGGCGTTGATGTTGGCTAGCAGGTTACTCATCACCGCTGGGACCCCCGGACACATGTACTTAGAGGACAGACAGGAGAAATGCCTGGGGGAGAGAGGTGAGGGGAGGGAGGACGGGACAGAGAGTGGAAGGGAGGCAGAAAGAGAGGAAGGGAAAGAGAGGGGGAGAGAGGTGAGGGGAGGGAGGTCGGGACAGAGAGTGGAAGGGAGGCAGAGAGAGAGGAAGGGAAAGAGAGGGGGAGAGAGGTGAGGGGAGGGAGGATGGGACAGAGAGTGGAAGGGAGGCAGAGAGAGAGGAAGGGAAAGAGAGGGGGAGAGAGGGAGGGAAGAAGAGAGAGGGGGGGCGTGGGGAGAAAGGGAGAGAGAGAGAAGGATATTAAAATGCCAAAACACTAACTATTTGAAGTTTGATTTAAGTAGTAACTTTCCTTTGATCATGAAAAGGAGGCAATTATTCAACTAGTAGAGGAATGATATTGAGGGAGATTAAATCAAAGAGTCAGACAGGCAGAGAGAGAGAGAGAGAGAGAGAGAGAGAGGCAGACAGACAGACAGAGAGACAGACAGAGAGACAGACAGAGAGACATACAGACAGACAGACAGACAGACAGACAGACAGA
The DNA here is from genome assembly GCF_036934945.1 of Oncorhynchus masou masou. NCBI lineage: Eukaryota > Metazoa > Chordata > Actinopteri > Salmoniformes > Salmonidae > Oncorhynchus > Oncorhynchus masou. Next base: position 80,678,935 of record NC_088212.1, on the reverse strand, counting down.
CAGACGGACGGACGGACGGACGGACAGACAGACAGACGGACGGACGGACGGACGGACGGACGGACGGACGGACGGACGGACGGACAGACGGACGGACGGACGGACGGACAGACGGACAGATGGACAGACGGACGGAGAGAGAGAGAGGGAGAGAGAGAATACAGAGGCAGACTGTGCTCATTCACATTCTGCAAGTTGTAATGTCATGTGATTCCCAGCAGAGTGGAGCCAGCTAGAAGGTCAATAACAGGAAGATTAGAAAACTCTGAATGGAATTGTAATGTTCCTTTAAAACCAATACACACAAACAAACATGCCGCCCCTCACTCCATTGATCTTAGGAGCTGCTCCAAATTACCAGCAACAAGAGACAGGTTGAGCCCCCCCCCCCCCGCACACACACACACGCATGCACGCATGCACACAAAGTTTTGATGGCCAAGGTGTCACCGCTCTGTGTCTCAAACAAATGGGCTGCTATTCACTGTAACACTCCAATACCATGTTCACTGTAACACTCCAATACCATGTTCACTGCAACACTCCAATACCATGTTCACTGTAACACTCCAATAACATGTTCACTGTAACACTCCAATAACATGTTCACCGTAACACTCCAATACCATGTTCACTGCAACACTCCAATACCAATATACACAGAGAGAGACATACACACTCTGAACACATCATGTCCATTGCTATAGGCTGATGAAACTTCAAAAACATCTGATTCAGCAAATCACACACTTCTAGGAAACGTCAATTCTACACAACAAATTTCTGATTTGTTGAAACTTGTAAAACACCTGATTCAGCTAATCAACGTCCTCAGGAGCGACTGATTAGTAGAATTAGTTGTTGTAGGGTTTAAGCAAAATCCTCCAGAAGGGTATAGCTTCCCAAAAGAAGGGATGGCCACCGCTGGGCTATGTGGTTTAGATGGTCCATCCATTATAGGTCTATTTGGATCAGGTCTGTCTGCTGAGCTGATGTAGAAGGCCTTCAGGGTCGACTCTCCTCTATCCCCTCTCTCACTCAATTAAATTACATTCAATTCAAATCAAAGGGCTTTATTGGAATGGGAAACAGGTGAAATAGATAATCAACAATAGTTAAATAAAGATCTGTGTAATCTGAGGGAAATATGTGTCTCTAATATGGTCATACGTTGGGCAGGAGGTTAGGAAGTGCAGCTCAGTTTCCACCTCATTTTGTGGGCAGTGAGCACATAGCATGTCTTCTTTTGAGAGCCATGTCTGCCTACGGCGGCCTTTCTCAATAGCAAGGCTATGTTCACTGAGTAAGTACATAGTCAAAGCTTTCCTTAATTTTGGGTCAGTCAGTCACAGTCAGGTATTCTGCCGCTGTGTACTCTCTGTTTAGGGCCAAATAGCATTCTAGTTTGCTCTGTTTCTTTGTTAATTCTTTCCAATGTGTCAAGTAATTATATTTTGCTTCCCCGTGATTTGGTTGGGACGAACTGTGTTGCTGTCCTGGGGCTATGTGGGGTCTGTTTGCGAACAAAGTCCCAGGACCAGCTTGCTTAGGGGACTCTTCTCTAGGTTCATATCTCTCTCTCTCTCTCTCTCTCTCCCTCTCTCCCTCTCTCCCTCCCTCCCTCTCTCCCTCTCTCCCTCTCTCCCTCCCTCCCTCCCTCCCTCCCTGAGCTGAATCCTTTAAACTAAAACTAAGTAGGTCATGGGAATAGTGAGAGAGGAGGAGAAGGCTGCCTCTTAACAGGTATCTATTCTGCTCTATAGTCAGGCATTGACTGTTAGGGGGTGTCCCAAATGGCACCCTATTCTCTTTATAGTGCACTACTTTTGACCAGGGCCCATGGGGCTATTAGGGAATAGGGTGGTGTTTGGGATACGGCCTTTATATGAGATAGTTTAATACTGATACAAGGAAAGGTTAACTTGAGGTGCATTTCAAAGGTTTTCAAAAATGAGCAGCCCATTTATCTGGAAGGACAGCCATATCAATTATTTATTAAATAGCCTTTCAAAACACAGCGAGAGAGACAAAAAAAGATGGAGCGGGAGGGAGAGGGGGAGAGACACACATACACACACAGATGCTCACATGGGGGAGCATAATTAATTACTGTGCTCTCAGCCTCCAGATTACCCAGAAGCAATTGCGGGAGGCGAGCGTGGAGAGAGAACACTGAGAACCATGATGACTTCCTGTGAATTCCCATGGTGGCTTTAGAGCGGACAGCGCACACACACACACACACACACACACACACACACACACACACACACACACACACACACACACACACACACACACACACACACACACACACACAGAGACAGGCAGCCAGGCGCTTCCTTCTCTCTCACACACACACACACACACACACACACACACACACACACACACACACACACACACACACACACACACACACACACACACACACACACACACACACACACACACACACACACACACACACACACACACACACACACAGAGGCAGGCAGCCAGGCGCTTCCTTCTCTCTCACACATGCACACTCTGAACCATAGAAATTGAATCCATGGATTCTATAGTTGTAACACTGAGGACACAGAGGCATGCTTTCCTGTATTACATCAGCACAGCAGTAAGCCTTCAGAGAACCAAGAGGAGAGAAAAGAGGGAGAAAGAGAGTGTCCTTACGTCATGGCCTGGTAGATGGACTCTACTCCGTATCTCATGGCGAACTCGTCCACTATCTCCTGGGACACGTCGTCATAGTAGACCTTCCACGCCTCCTCTCCTTTCACCTCTGGGATCTTCACCGCTCCACTGTTCTTTACCTCCGTCAGGTGGTGGAACAGGTTCTAAAGGAAGAGAGAAAGACAGGATGAAGAGAATAACATGAGAGAAGATGAGTAGAGGGAGACAGTTCCTGGAACAGTTTCCATAGAGTGGACAAATCCTTCAGACCAGTTGGTGAGTACCTCATGTAAACAGGTGTACTGGCCGTGGGGCGGAGCTACTTTCTCCTCTCCCTCCATCTCCACGTTGAGCTTCAATCTGATGGCTCCCGACACCATCGACTTATCAGTTCTCTTATCTAGAACACAGAACCAGATGCATCAGTTCTCTTATCTAGAACACGGAACCAGATGCATCAGTTCTCTTATCTAGAACACGGAACCATACTTATCAGTTCTCTTATCTAGAACACGGAACCATACTTATCAGTTCTCTTATCTAGAACACATAACCAGAATGATCAGTTCTCTTATCTAGAACACAGAACCAGAATTATCAGTTATCTTATCTAGAACACAGAACCAGACTTATCAGTTCTCTTATCTAGAACACGGAACCAGACTTATCAGTGCTCTTATCTAGAACACAGAACCAGACTTATCAATTATCTTATCTAGAACACAGAACCAGACTTATCAGTTCTCTTATCTAGAACACAGAACCAAACATATCAGTTCTCTTATCTAGAACACAGAACCAGACATATCAGTTCTCTTATCTAGAACACAGAACCATACATATCAGTTCTCTTATCTAGAACACAGAACCATACATACCAGTTCTCTTATCTAGAACACAAAACCAGATGCACCAGTCCTCTTATCTAGAAAATGGTACCGGTCTTATCTAGAACATAAAACCAAACTTAACTAGAATATAGAAACAGTCTAATCTAGAACATGGAAGCAGTTGAATCTGGAACATATAATCAATATGATCTAGAACATAGAAACATTATTATCTAGAACATATAACCAGTCTAATCTACAACATATAACCAGTTTTATAGAAAACATAAACCAGTCTAATCTAGAACATAGAACCAGTCTTATCTAGAGCATGGAAGCAGTATGATCTGGAATGTAGAACCAGTATTCCCTCGAACATTGAAGCAGTCTGATTGTGAATATATAATCATTATTATCTAGAACATAGAAATATGATTCTCTAGAACATAGAACCAGTCTTATCTAGAACATAGAACCTGTCTTATCTGGAACATGGAAGCAGAATGATCTGGAACATACCCAGGTTGTACCACACATCCATCTCCCCGCTGAGCATGCGGACCTCGATGATGGTCTGGCCCAGGAAGTCGTCCGACTCTCGTTTGAAGTGTTGTTTCATGCGAGACTTGATGTCATCATCCTCATCCCACACACGCACCTTGATCCGGTCTGTAGCGTTGTGACACTCACTGGACAGCAAAGCACCATGTGTAGAAAAATAGCACCAGTAAAGTGAGTTAGTTTAGGGCGATATTAAAAAAAGACACAAGTCGCTATTATAATAAAAATACAATGACTATCAGAACACTTTGCTATTCTCATTCATTGCAGCTGCAGTGCTGGTTGTAGTGTGAGTGGGTGTAGGGAGAACACACATATTATGGCTTATAAAAGCATTGACAGTGCTGAATAACAACTTAAACACACTGTATTTGTTGAGTTTCTCTTTAGTCATATTCATTTGAATTCTCACAGTATCAACGTTACTGTGCGTTCAAGTTTTTTTTTACAGTCTATGGCTCGAGGAAACTGTGCAGACACAGTGATCTGAACTATCTTATTGGCCAGCGGTAGGCCTGTAGGTGCACTTGATTTCCTCTCTGGACCTGCCGGGTAAGCAGAGTTCTACCGTCAGACACATGAAGAGGTTCAAAAAGGGGACACTTTCCCTTCACATCATTAGGGCTGCTGAATCAAGTGCATCTGACGCCGACAACGCAAAAGGAATTAAGAAATGTGGAACGTTAAGGCTTTATTTTTTATTTTTTTACAGAAATGTTTGGTGATTGACTAGGAATGCCTTGGAGATCGACCAGTCAATTGTGATTGACCATTTGGTAACCAATGGTTTAGGGTGTCAAAACCTCATGCCTCTATCATAATTTGTTCAAAAGTTATTGCCATTTTTACCCTTGTAGGATTGCCCAAATTAAGGTGACTAAATCAAAGAAAAAAAGCTGTAAAAAAATCTAGAATAAAGCCCTTGAAGGTGAAAAGCTGTGTGGCCCTCTTCCCTCCTCCCATCCTCTCTAGAGCCGCTCAGCTGTTTTATCTACTGGCAGCAGCTCTGACCTAACCTGATATGACCTCACATTATCCTGGAGCACAAACAGACCTGGAGACTCAGTGTAGTCACGTCACAGTCATATGTCATGGCTAGGGTTGGCATAGTGTGGGTGGCTGTTAGGTTAGGGTTGTCATTGGGGCTTCAAAGGCTTGGGAGTGGTCTGGAGTTGTCCTCTCTGCTAGATGTATGTGGGAAATGAAAGACCTGGAAGGAGGAGAGAGGAGACTGAAAGAGAGTAGAGGAAGAGAGAGGAGAGGGAGGGAAGAGTAAAGTAAAGTAGAGAAGAATAGAGGAGAGAAAAGGGAGATGAGAGGAGAGGAGAGGAGAGGAGAGGAGAGGAGAGGAGAGGAGAGAGGAGAGGAGGAGAGGAGAGGAGAGGAGAGGAGAGGAGAGGAGAGGAGAGGAGAGGAGAGGAGAGGAGAGGAGAGGGAGATGAGAGGGAGATGAGAGGGGGAGGGGCCAGGAGAGAAGAGGAGAGGAGAGGGGGAGGGGCCAGGAGAGAAGAGGAGAGGAGAGGA
>NC_088212.1:80640844-80670844 GCF_036934945.1 Oncorhynchus masou masou | reverse complement strand
GGAGAGGAGAGGAGAGTAAAGGGAGATGAGAGGGGGGAGGGGCCAGGAGAGAAGAGGAGAGGAGAAGAGAAGAGAAGAGAAGAGAGGAGAGGAGAGATTAGAGGAAAGGAGAGGAGAGGATAGATTAGAGGAAAGGAGAGGAGAGGAGAGGGGGAGGGGCCAGGAGAGAAGAGGAGAGGAGGGAAGAGGAGAGATTAGAGGAGAGGAGAGGAGAGGAGGGAAGAGGAGAGGAGAGGAGAGGACAGGGAGAAGGGAGAGTAAAGAGAGATGAGAGGGGGGAGGGGCCAGGAGTGGAGGGGAGAGGAGAGGAGAGGAGAGTAAAGTAGAGAAGAGAAGAGAAGAATAGAGGAGAGTAAAGGGAGATGAGAGGGGGGAGGGGCCAGGAGAGGAGAGGAGAGATTAGAGGAGAGGAGAGGAGGGAAGAGGAGAGGAGAGGAGAGGAGAGATTAGAGGAGAGGAGAGGAGAGGAGAGGAGAGGAGAGGAGAGGAGAGGAGAGGAGAGGAGAGGAGAGGAGAGGAGAGGAGAGGAGAGGGAGAAGGGAGAGGTGAGGGGAATGTCTGTCAGGTGGGATTGACATCATTCTGCCCCACCGGCTCTCTTTAGGAAACCCTGCTGTCCCTAGTGTTCCACCACCCAAGGGGGGGTGTGTGTTTGTGTGTGTGTGTGTGTGTGTGTGTGTGTGTGTGTGTGTGTGTGTGTGTGTGTGTGTGTGTGTGTGTGTGTGTGTGTGTGTGTGTGTGCGTGCGTGCGTGCGTGCGTGCGTGTGTGTGCGTGCGTGCGTGTGTGTGTGTGTTAGTGGCACCCTCAGATGAATGTCCCTGCCAGGCAGAGAGCAAAGATCCCAAGACCCTGTCACATGGCATGAGGATAACATCTTTTCCCTCTATGTCTTGTTTTCTCTCTGTCAGACAGACAGACAGACAGACAGACAGACAGACAGACAGACAGACAGACAGACAGACAGACACACAGACACACAGACAGACAGACACACAGACAGACACACAGACAGACAGACACACAGACAGACACACAGACACACACGCAGTGCCTCCATCAGCAAACAGAGAACATGGTGGAAGGCAGCTCTAACAAAGACTCTTTGCCTCCTAGATACAGGTATTCTAATCGCCAGCGCTATGGTTTCTATGGAAATGGGGTGCTTGATTTATCTTTATCTATCTATGTCTCTATTTAAAGCTGGATCCATACTTGGTGAAACTGCCACATTCGTTGGTAATATTACAACAAAATAAGGAGTTATTTCGAACAACAAACTTGTTTTCTTGTCTCTGACATTAGTGCACATCATTAGTGCACATCACTTCCCGCGCCATAGAAAAGCAGAGGATGTATTGCAACAATGTGTTCAGGATGCTGAATGATCCTCTTCTCTTTTATCATCAAAACAAAAACAACAACAATTGCGGCTGTGGTGAACAATGGTGCTGTTCAACCTTACTTGTATTTCAGCTTTAATTACATATAGGATATTGCAGATACTGTGATGTATTTATACAACAATAGTATATACTGGCTTTAGAATAGACTCCTTAAGCCTCATGACATTGATGTGAAATGTGTCGTTCATAATGCTATACTGTTGTTTTACAGAAAGCAATATTCCAGTGTTCTAGGTTGTGTTAGATAATATCATTAGTTCTCGGTTCTCTGTGTACCTTAAATCAACATGATCAACATCACAATCAACATGACAGTCTGTCACCACTCAGCGTTCAGAGTTCAGACTCACAGAGAGCCAGATTAAAACCATAATACCTTCTCCAATGACACCATGGGTCAATCTCTCTCCAGCACAACAGCACTACACATCATCAAAAGTTCCCTCTCCATTTTAGAAGTTGTTGTTTATTTAAAAAGGGCCTGAGCTAACATGGGTTAGCTTCATAATACTTTCAGTAAACTCAAAGCTGTAAACTCAAAGCTGGGGGTGAAATGAAGCTTGGAATTCAGGCCAAAAAGTTCAATTTTGGTTTCATCAGGTCAGAGAATCTTGTTTTTCATGGCCCGAGAGTCCAATCGGGCTGTCATGTGTCTTTTACTGAGGAGTGACTTCCATCTGGCCTCTACCATAAAGGCCTGATTGGTGGAGTGCTGCAGAGATGGTTGTCCTTCTGGAAGGTTCTCCCATCTCCACAGAGAAACTCTGGAGCTCTGTCAGAGGGACCATAGGGTTTTTGGTCACCTCCCTGAACAAGGCCCTTCTCCCCCGATTGCTCAGTTTGGCCAGGCTGCCAGCTCTAGGAAGAGTCTTCGTGGTTCCAAACTTTTTCCATTTAAGAATGAGGGAGGCCACCTTCAATGCTGCAGAAATGTTTTGGTACCCTTCCCCAGATCTGTGTCTGACATGAACTGTCAACTGTGGGACCTTATATAGACAGGTGTGTGCCTTTCCAAATCATGTCCAATCAATTGAATTGACCACAAGTGGACTACAATCAAGTTGTATAAACATCTCACTGATCAATGGAAACAGGATGCACCTGAGCTCAATTTTGGGTATCATAACAAAGGGTCTGAATACTTATGTAAATAAGGTATTTCTGTCTTTATTTTTAATAAATGTGCAAACATGTCTAAAATCCTGTTGTTCCTTTATCATTATGTGGTATTGTGTGTAGATTGATTAGGAAAAACATTTATTTAATCCATTTTAGAATAAGGTTGTAACGTAACAAAAGGTGGAAAAAGTCAAGGGGTCTGAATACTTTCCAAATCCACTGTAGATGATATTCATGTCAATAACACATTTTTTTCAGTGAAATGCATTTGAATGATTTTCCATCTCCTCTCCCCTCATTTGTTTGTGTTGTAGGTTCTACATGTCTGTGATAACAATGTCTGCTGGAGTGTTTGTATTACAGCTTAAGAAGGTAGCCCTGTCTGAGCCAGAATGGCCCCTAGGATAGCAGCATACCTCCTGTTTCTGTAGCCTGAGGCAGTCTTTATGTACACCACCTGGACAGGATGGTCATGTGTGCATATATTTTCTCTATGGGTGGCCCCAGCGGGAATCATACCAACGGGTTGCAAGTGTCATGCTCTACCGACTAAGCCACAAAGGACCACGTCTATAATACTGCCTGTAGTACACTGGCTTAGGTTGTAGAAATGTTGTAGCAGTGATATACTGTATGTTCATACTCACAAGAAGAACTTCTCATCCCAGACAGGGTTGAGGTTCCCAAAGATGGTCTTGGTACGCCGTTTGGTCTTCCCTACCTGGACAGTCACATAGGGGTCACTGGAACCTGTCTTATCCTTGGCCTGCAGACCCTGGGCACACATCACTGGAGAGGAGAGAGGGGGAGGCAGGGAGAGATGGGGGAATAGAGGGAGGCAGAGGAAGACAGGGGAAGACAGGGGAAGACAATGGGAGACAGGGGAGACCGGGAAGGCAGAGGAAGACAGGGGTAGACAAGGGGAGACAGGGGAAAGCAAGGGAAGACAGGAAAATACAAGGGGAGACAGTGGAAGTAGGGGGGAGACAGTGGAAGTAGGGGGGACCGTGGAAGTAGGGGGAGACAGTGGAAGTAGGGGGAGACAGTGGAAGTAGGGGGGAGACAGTGGAAGTAGGGGGAGACAGTGGAAGTAGGGGGAGACAGTGGAAGTAGGGGGAGACAGTGGAAGTAGGGGGAGACAGTGGAAGTAGGGGGAGACAGTGGAAGTAGGGGAGACAGTGGAAGTAGGGGGAGACAGTGGAAGTAGGGGGAAACCGTGGAAGTAGGGGGAGACAGTGGAAGTAGGGGGAGACAGTGGAAGTAGGGGGAGACAGTGGAAGTAGGAAGGAGACAGTGGAAGTAGGGGGAGACAGTGGAAGTAAGGGGGTGACAGTGGAAGTAGGGGGAGACAGTGGAAGTAGGGGGAGACAGTGGAAGTAGGGGGAGACAGTGGAAGTAGGGGGAGACAGTGGAAGTAGGGGGAGACAGTGGAAGTAGGGGGAGACAGTGGAAGTAGGGGGAGACAGTGGAAGTAGGGGGAGACAGTGGAAGTGGGGGAGACAGTGGAAGTGGGGGAGACAGTGGAAGTAGGGGGAGACAGTGGAAGTAGGGGGAGACAGTGGAAGTAGGGGGAGACAGTGGAAGTAGGGGAAGACAGTGGAAGTAGGGGGAGACAGTGGAAGTAGGGGGGGAGACAGTGGAAGTAGGGGGGGAGACAGTGGAAGTAGGCGGGAGACAGTGGAAGTAGGGGGGACACAGTGGAAGTAGGGGGAGAGAGTGGAAGTAGGGGGAGACAGTGGAAGTAGGGGGAGACAGTGGAAGTAGGGAGGAAGACAGTGGAAGTAGGAGGAGACAGTGGAAGTAGGGGGAGACAGTGGAAGTAGGGGGAGACAGTGGAAGTAGGGGGGAGACAGTGGAAGTAGGGGGAGACAGTGGAAGTAGGGGGAGACAGTGGAAGTAGGGGGAGACAGTGGAAGTAGGGGGAGACAGTGGAAGTAGTGGGGAGACAGTGGAAGTAGGGGGGAGACAGTGGAAGTAGGGGGAGACAGTGGAAGTAGGAGGGGAGACAGTGGAAGTAGGGGGAGACAGTGGAAGTAGGGGGAGACAGTGGAAGTAGGGGGAGACAGTGGAAGTAGGGGGAGACAGTGGAAGTAGGGGGGAGACAGTGGAAGTAGGGGGAGACAGTGGAAGTGGGGGAGACAGTGGAAGTGGAGGGGGAGACAGTGGAAGTAGGGGGAGACAGTGGAAGTAGGGGGAGACAGTGGAGACACAGTGGAAGTAGGGGGAGACAGTGGAAGTAGGGGGAGACAGTGGAAGTAGGGGGAGACAGTGGAAGTGGGGACAGTGGAGACAGTGGAAGTAGGGGGTAGGGGGAGACAGTGGAAGTGGAGGGGGGAGACAGTGGAAGTAGGGGGAGACAGTGGAAGTAGTGGGGAGACAGTGGAAGTAGGGGGAGACAGTGGAAGTAGGGGGAGACAGTGGAAGTAGGAGGGAGACAGTGGAAGTAGGGGGGCAGTGGAAGTAGGGGGAGACAGTGGAAGTAGGGGGACAGTGGAGACAGTGGAAGTAGGGAGGAGACAGTGGAAGTAGGGGGAGACAGTGGAAGTAGGGGGAGACAGTGGGAGTAGGGGGAGACAGTGGAAGTAGGGGGAGACAGTGGAAGTAGGGGGGAGACAGTGGAAGTAGGGGGAGACAGTGGAAGTAGGGGGAGACAGTGGAAGTAGTGGGGGAGACAGTGGATGTAGGGGGAGACAGTGGAATTGGGGGAGACAGTGGAAGTAGGGGGGGAGACAGTGGAAGTAGGGGGAGACAGTGGAAGTAGTGGGGAGACAGTGGAAGTAGGGGGAGACAGTGGAAGTAGGGGGAGACAGTGGAAGTAGGAGGGGAGACAGTGGAAGTAGGGGGGGGCAGTGGAAGTAGGGGGAGACAGTGGAAGTGGGGGAGACAGTGGAAGTAGGGGAGGAGACAGTGGAAGTGGGGGGGAGACAGTGGAAGTAGGGGGGAGACAGTGGAAGTGGGGGGAGACAGTGGAAGTAGGGGGAGACAGTGGAAGTAGGGGGAGACAGTGGAAGTAGGGGGGAGACAGTGGAAGTAGGGGGAGACAGTGGAAGTAGGGGGGAGACAGTGGAAGTAGTGGGGGAGACAGTGGAAGTAGTGGGGGAGACAGTGGAAGTAGGGGGGGGAGACAGTGGAAGTAGGGTGGAGACAGTGGAAGTAGTGGGGGAGACAGAAATAACAACAGTAAGACTTAAGAGGCTTTTGTTCCAGTCCAGCACTAATATACAGTATAATATACACATTAAAATATATGTAACATGTCAAGCCTGCAGGTGTACAGCTGTATTACTTGCTATGCACTAGCAGAGCCTTGTCCTGTCTTATGTATAGGTACCATAGCCATGTAAACTTGTCTCCAATCTGTTTGTTGGGGAAGCAGTGAATATCTGCCTCGCCAACAGACAGATACCTAAGAGAGACCAGTCCACCACCATCGCACATGACCATGCACAAGCACACACACACACTACATTTAAATATATTTGTATTTTATTTAGCCGGGTTCTCTTATCCAGAGCGACTTACATTAGTCTTAAGATAACTTGAGACAACCACATATCACAGTCTTTGTAAATACATTGTTCCTCAATAAAGAAGTTATCAGCAGTCAGTGCAAGCAGGTAAAAACAAGTGCACTTGTGTGTTTTTTATGGGGGAATAAGACTGAGATGTCTTATTAAAGATGCAGCACTTAAAGATGCACTCCTGAACATCTGTCATTTCAGCCAGCAGTTTTGAAAGTGGTGTTCACGAGCCAAAACAGGTCCCCGTTTCTTGTGTATTACATCATCCAACTGTGTACTACGTCATCCAACTGTGTACTACGTCATCAATTTTGTGTGATGTGTTAAAGGTGGAATATGCAGAAATCACTCTTCTATTTCCTGGTTGCTAAAATTCTAATAGTTTGGCTAAGTTTATGTGATAAAACAAGCAATTGTTACAAAACAAGCAATTATTGAATACAGTAATACATTAGAAACACCTTCTCTTTCCAAGACATAAACTTTATTTAACCAGGTAAGCTAGTTGAGAACAATTGTCATTTACAACTGCAATCTGGCCAAGATAAATCAAAGCAGTGCGACAGAAACAACAACACAGAGTTACACATGTAATAAACAAGCATAGAGTCAATAACACAATTCAAAAAAGAGTCTATATACAGTGTGCACAAATGGTGTGAGGAGGTAGGCAATAAATAGGCCACAGTAGCAAAGTAATTACAATATAGCAGATTAACACTGGAGTGATAAGTGAGCAGATGATGACGAGCAGATGATGGTGTGTAAGTAGTGATACTGGTGTGCAAAAGAGCAGCAAAGTAAATAAAAACAATATGGGGATGAGGTAGGTAGAATGGGTGGGCTATTTACAGATGGACTATGTAAAACTGCAGCATTTAGTTAGCTGCTCAGATAGCTGAAGGGAAATGTAAGTCTCCAGCTTCAGCAATATTTGCAATTCGTTCCAGTCACTCTCAGCAAAGAACTGGAAGGAAAGGCGGCCAAAGGAGGTGTTGGCTTTGGGGATGACCAGTGAGATATACCTGCTGGAGCGCGTGCTACGGGTGGGTGTTGTTATTGTGACCAGTGAGCTGAGATAAGGCGGAGCTTTACCTAGCATAGACTTATAGATGACCTGGAGCCAGTGGGTCTGGCAACGAATATGTAGCGAGGGCCAGCCGACTAGAGCATACAGGTCGCAGTGGTGGGTGGTATAAAGTGCTTTGGTAACAAAACGGATGGCACTGTGATAGACTACATCCAATTTGCTGAGTAGAGTATTGTAAGCAATTTTGTAGATGACATCGCCGAAGTCGAGGATCGGTAGGATAGTCAGTTTTACTAGGGTATGTTTGGCGGTGTGAGTGAAGGAGGCTTTGTTGCGAAATAGAAAGCCGATTCAAGATTTGATTTTGGATTGGAGATGTTTGATATGAGTCTGGAAGGAGAGTTTACAGTCTGGCCAGACACCTAGGTATTTGTAGTTGTCCACGTATTCTAGGTCAGAACCGTCCAGAGTAGTGATGCTAGTTGGGCTGGCGGGTGCGGGCAGCGAACGGTTGAAAAGCATGTATTTGGTTTTACTAGAGCAGTTGGAGGCCACGGAAGGAGTGTTGTATGGCATTGAAGCTCGTTTGGAGGTTAGTTAACACATTGTCCAGAGAACAGCCAGATGTATACAGAATGGTGTTGTCTGCGTAGAGGTGGATCAGGGAATCACACGCAGCAAGAGCGACATCGTTGATATATACAGTGAAAAGAGTCAGCCTGAGAATTGAACCCTGTGGTACCCCCATAGAGACGCCCAGAGGTCCGGACAACAGGCCCTCCGAATTGACACACTGAACTCTGTCTGCGAAGTAGTTGGTGAACCAGGCGAGGCAGTCATTTGAGAAATCAAAGGTAGGTGGTCTGTGATCTGTTTATTAACTTGGCTTTTGAAGAATTTAGAATGGCAGGGCAGGGTGGATATAGGTCTATAACAGTTTGGGTTTAGTGTCACCCCCTTTGAAGAGGGTTGCAACAATGGCGAAAAATAATTTTAGAAAGAGAGGGTCCAGATTGTCTAGCCCAGCTGATTTGTACGGGTCCAGATTTTGCAGCTCTTTCAGAACATCTGCTATCTGGATTTGGGTGAAGGAGAAGCTGGGGAGGCTCGGGCAAGTAGCTGCGGGGGGTGCAGAGCTGTTGGCCGGGGTTGGGGGAGCCAGGAGGAAAGCAGGTCCAGCCGGTGAATCCAGGTGAAAGCTATGATCCCTTATTGATGTCACTTGTTAAATCCTCTTCAATCAGTGTAGATGAAGGGGAGATGACAGGTTAAATAAGGAGTTATAAGCCTCGAGCCAATTGAGACATGGATTGTGTATGTGTTCCATTCAGAGGGTGAATATTTAAGTGCCTTTGAACTGGGTATGGTAGTAAGTGCCCGGCTCACTGGTTTGAGTGTGTCAAGAACTGCAATGCTGCTGGTTTTTCACACTCAACAGTTTCCCGTGTGTATCAAGAACGATTCACCACCCAAAGGACATCCAGCCATCTTGACACAACTGTGGGAAGCATTGGAGTCAACATGGCTACCATCCCTGTGGAAAGCTTTGGAGTCAACATGGCCACCATCGCTGTGGAAAGCATTGGAGTCAACATGGCCACCATCCCTGTGGAAAGCTTTGGAGTCAACATGGCCACCATCCCTGTGGAAAGCTTTGGAGTCAACATGGCCACCATCCCTGTGGAAAGCTTTGGAGTCAACATGGCCACCATCCCTGTGGAAAGCTTTGGAGTCAACATGGCCACCATCCCTGTGGAAAGCTTTGGAGTCAACATGGCCACCATCCCTGTGGAAAGCTTTGGAGTCAACATGGGCCACCATCAATGTGGAAAGCTTTGGAGTCAACATGGCCACCATCCCTGTGGAAAGCTTTGGAGTCAACATGGGCCACCATCAATGTGGAAAGCTTTGGAGTCAACATGGCCACCATCCCTGTGGAATGCTTTGGAGTCAACATGGCCACCATCCCTGTGGAAAGCTTTGGAGTCAACATGGGCCACCATCAATGTGGAAAGCTTTGGAGTCAACATGGGCCACCATCAATGTGGAAAGCTTTGGAGTCAACATGGGCCACCATCCCTGTGGAAAGCTTTGGAGTCAACATGGCCACCATCCCTGTGGAAAGCTTTGGAGTCAACATGGCCACCATCCCTGTGGAAAGCTTTGGAGTCAACATGGGCCACCATCAATGTGGAAAGCTTTGGAGTCAACATGGCCACCATCCCTGTGGAAAGCTTTGGAGTCAACATGGCCACCATCCCTGTGGAAAGCTTTGGAGTCAACATGGGCCACCATCAATGTGGAAAGCTTTGGAGTCAACATGGCCACCTTCCCTGTGGAAAGCTTTGGAGTCAACATGGCCACCATCAATGTGGAAAGCTTTGGAGTCAACATGGGCCACCATCAATGTGGAAAGCTTTGGAGTCAACATGGGCCACCATCAATGTGGAAAGCTTTGGAGTCAACATGGGCCACCATCAATGTGGAAAGCTTTGGAGTCAACATGGCCACCATCCCTGTGGAAAGCTTTGGAGTCAACATGGGCCACCATCAATGTGGAAAGCTTTGGAGTCAACATGGGCCACCATCAATGTGGAAAGCTTTGGAGTCAACATGGGCCACCATCAATGTGGAAAGCTTTGGAGTCAACATGGGCCACCATCAATGTGGAAAGCTTTGGAGTCAACATGGGCCACCATCAATGTGGAAAGCTTTGGAGTCAACATGGGCCACCATCAATGTGGAAAGCTTTGGAGTCAACATGGGCCACCATCAATGTGGAAAGCTTTGGAGTCAACATGGGCCACCATCAATGTGGAAAGCTTTGGAGTCAACATGGGCCACCATCAATGTGGAATGCTTTAGACACCTTGTAGAGTCCATGCACAGATTAATTGAGGCTGTTCTGAAGGCAAAACGGGGTGCAACTCAATATTTGGAAGGTGTTTCCTAATGTTTTGTACTCAGTGTATAGTTTAGAGAATCATTGTACCATCTACATCTCTGTTAAACATGTTTTCAATAACCCCAAATATAGTTTTTCAGCTGTTTGAAGCTGGTGTACAAAACCGATGTAAACACTAAGACTTAAGAACAGGAAGCATAGAATCTCTGCACATAAAACAGATCTACCGCGTCTTAAATTTGCTTTCAATAAGAATGACAGATCTATAAAGTTACATATTATAGCTTTAAGACTTTTGCCATATCTGTGATATGTTGCATCTTCAACTTGGCTTTTGTCCTATATTTTCATTTCATCCCAGCCCCCGCAGGAGGCCTTTTGCCTTTTGGTAGGCCGTCATTGTAAATAATAATTTGTTCTTAACTGACTTGCCTAGTAAAATAAAGGTTAAATAGAAAACAAATCAATAAAAAAATGTCCTAGTCAGACTATATCAAAAACAGCAACTTGCTGAAAGACAAAATAAACTTAGGTTAGCTACTCTTGCAGAGACTATTTGTCTTCCCAGGCTATAGATGAGACACACACACGCACACAGACACACACCCTCACCAACACAGACACACAACCTATACCCCATTAGCCGCTCCCTCCACTCACCTTGCTAAAACTGTCACATTCTGACCTTTATTTCCTTTGTTTTTGTATTTATTTAGTATGGTCAGGGCGTGAGTTGGCTGGGCAGTCTATGTTTGATTTTCTATGATTTGGGATTTCTATGTTTCGGCCTAGTATGGTTCTCAATCAGAGGCAGGTGTCATTAGTTGTCTCTGATTGAGAATCATACTTAGGTAGCCTGGGTTGCACTGTTTGTTTGTGGGTGATTGTCTATGTTGATGGCTTGTTTCAGCGCAGCTCGCATTAGCGTCACGGTTGTTATTTTGTTTACTGTTTTTTGTATAGTGTTTCTGTGTTCAGTTCTTTCTTTAATTAAAACATTCAACATGAACACATATCACGCCGCATTTTGGTCCTCCGATCTTTCTCGCCTCTCCTCTTCAGAAGAAGAGGAGGACGACCGTGACAAAAACACACCCTGTTCCACACACCCTGCTCCACACACCCTTAACCATCCATCTCATACAGGAAGTAGTATTTCCCAGCCCCATAAAAGGTAAAAGGACACCGGGCATTAAATATGTATGAGTGACACTCTGTATTATTCATGGTACATAACTCCCCCAGCCAGCCCCTCTGCTGTCGCTGACAGAGACTGGTGGGTTGGGCTCTGAAAGACACCACAAATGAGAAGCTACAGCCTCGTGTTGCCCCCGGCAGCAAGAACTACAATACAATGAGAGAGAGGGGGGAGAGGGGATGAGAGGGAGAGAGCGAGGGGATACAGGGGATAGACAGTGATAGGGAAGAAATGGCAGAGAGAGAGTGAAAAAGGAGAAAAGGGGGAGAGAGAGAGGGGTAGCAGAGAGAGAGAGAGGGTGATGTGGAAAGGGAGAGGGAGGAGTGGAAAGGGAGAAAAGGGGGAGAGAGAGAGGGGTAGCGGAGAGAGAGAGGGTGATGTGGAAAGGAGAGGGAGGAGTGGAAAGGGACAAAAGGGGGAGAGAGAGAGGGGTAGCGGAGAGAGAGAGGGTGATGTGGAAAGGAGAGGGAGGAGTGTAAAGGGAGAAAAGGGGGAGAGAGAGAGGGGTAGCGGAGAGAGAGAGGGTGATGTGGAAAGGAGAGGGAGGAGTGTAAAGGGAGAAAAGGGGGAGAGAGAGAGGGGTAGCGGAGAGAGAGAGGGTGATGTGGAAAGGAGAGGGAGGAGTGGAAAGGGACAAAAGGGGGAGAGAGAGAGGGTGATGTGGAAAGGAGAGGGAGGAGTGGAAAGGGACAAAAGGGGGAGAGAGAGAGGGGTAGCGGAGAGAGAGAGGGTGATGTGGAAAGGAGAGGGAGGAGTGGAAAGGGACAAAAGGGGGAGAGAGAGAGGGTGATGTGGAAAGAATAGAAAGAACGGCAGAGAACGGCTGATGTCTATGTTGGCTCTGTATAATGTAGTAAAATGTACCGCAACTACAGAGCTGAGTGATGGAGAGAAAAAGAGAGAGAGAGAGGGGGAGAGATATAGAAAGTGAGAGGGGTAAGGGTGGAAAGATGGAAAAAAGCAGTGATGGAGAGAGGGAGTTTATGAAGTATACTGTATTCTCCTTCCTACAGCAGTCTATACAAATCCACTGATCCAGGGCTGGGATGTAGCAGTTAGCTGATGCAGAACATTCACATCTCACGGCTGCCTATCTATCTACCGCCAAAGTGCTACACAATCAATGTGTGTCTGTGTTCATCAAATGAATACATAAATAAAGAGTCAATAAGCCGGTTCTAAAACAGGACGTTGGATAAGGCCATAGAGATAGATGGGAGCGGGAGGCAGTTTTTCTCTCTGTCTCAGTCTCTTGGGGATTGATTGACACACACAAGGAATGGCAGGAATGCTAGCTGGGCATTAATATAGCTCAGCTCAGCCCAACCTGGTGTAATTTAGCCCAGAGGAACTGTATGCTCTAGTCGCACCGCTGCAAGGTAATACATGCACACACACATCACCTATAGGGCGGAGCACAGAATCAGCCACAGTGGTGTATCGCCCTTCCAGCTATGTGCCTTGCTCAAGACGATCTGAAGACATTTATTATAGTCCAGCAAACCTTCCCAGCACCAGGGCTCAGAGATTGTGTTAAGATGTGATGTTGACCTTGGGTGACCACTAGGAGGTTCCCTCCAGTATAGCCTGCTTGGATAGGGGCGAGGGCTTAGTTCTTAGTGTTGGTACTACTAACCTGTGATGTTGATCTTGGTGGACCACTAGGAGGTTCCCTCCAGTATAGCCTGCTTGGATAGGGGCGAGGGCTTAGTTCTTAGTGTTGGTACTACTAACCTGTGATGTTGATCTTGGTGGACCACTAGGAGGTTCCCTCCAGTATAGCCTGCTTGGCTAGGGGCGAGGGCTTAGTTCATAGTGTTGATACTACTAACCTGTGATGTTGATCTTGGCGGACCACTTGGAGGTTCCCTCCAGCACTGCTTGCTTGGCGGTCTTCAGGTGTCCAGTGAAGTCCTCTTTAGAGATCCCAAACATCTCCTGGATGACCTCAAACACCTCAGGCCGGTTCTTCTCCCTGATCTTCATCCTCTCCTTCATGGCCATGATGATGTTCAGGGTCTTGTCCTCAGCGCCGTGCTTAGAACTCTTCTCCACCGCCCCTAGAACACCACACACACACAGGAAAATACACACACACACACACACACACACACACACACACACACACACACACACACACACACACACACACACACACACAAACACACAATTACAAATTAGGATACAGCATTGTGCTTAGAACTCTGGTCCACCGCCCTTAGATTTCCTCTGGCCCATCTATCAAACACACAGATAACTTTCTCCCATGCTATTTGTGGTCTCTATCTCTCTTTCTCTACCTTTCTCTTTTGGGTATCTTGTCCCTAGAACACAATGGGAAGCAGTTGTTGTAGGAGGAGAATGTTACAAATACTGTCTGTGATTAGAATACAGTTAGAAGCCGCCTTTAGTCTGTGTGTTTGTGTGTGTGAGTAGGGGGTAGGGGTTAGAAAGACCTTGGCTACGGCCCATCTCTCAAACACACACTTCTGCTTTCTCCTCATGCTTTTATTGGACCCTCCCTCCCTCCCCTCACTCCCCTCCCTCCCTCTTCCCTCCCTCCCTCTCCCCTCTCTCCCTCTCCCCTCCCTCACTCTCCCCTCTCTCCCCTCCCTCCCTCTCCCTTCCCTCTCCCCTCTCTCCCCTCCCTCTCCCCTCTCTCCCTCTCCCCTCTCTCCTCTCCCGCCCTCTCCCTCTCTCTCCCCCCCTCTCCCCCTCTCCCTCTCTCCCCTCCCTCCCTCCCCCTCTCTCCCCTCCCTCCCTCCCCCCGTCTCTCCCCTCCCTCCCTCTCCCCTCTCTTTGTTCCCTCCCTCTCCCATCTCTCCCTCTCCCCTCCCTCTCCCCTCCCTCTCCTTTCTCTTCCCTCCCTCCTTCTCCCCTCTCTCCCCTCTCTCCCTCCCCCTCTCTCCCCTCCCTCCCCTCGCTCCCTCTCTCCCCTCCCTCCCTCTCCCCTCTCTCCCCTCTCTCCCCTCCCTCCCTCTCTATTTCACCCCTTCTCTCTCCTCCTCTAATCGAGTTATATCGCATGTCATCTTTGGCGAGGTCATGAAATGCGATTGAAATCAAATTAAACATGAATCATCATTTGAATAAAACACATGCGTATGCGTCCCAAATTACACTGTTTTCCCTACATAGGGCAGTACTAAAAGTAATGCAATACTAAAAGTGGTGCAGTACTAAAAGTAGTGCAGTATGTAGGGAATAGAGGGCCATTTGGGACGCACACAGAGAGTTCTATCATTCAGAGTGGAGCTAATCCAGTTACAGAGAGTGACGGTCCTGGGGCTAACGTGTCACCGTCTACTGTCATCCAATCATAAAACACTAGGATAAACCTCGAGATACTACATAAAACATGACCTGCTACTGTAGAACAGAGGGAATCAGTTTAAATATACATTACAGTAGCAAGATGTAGAGGGTGTGGGTGTGTTAGAGTGCAAACACAAACACATTTGAGAGCTAGCTACACTTCAAAGCAGGCTGGGAGGCAGAGAGTAATGTCATACTGAGAGTCAGAGGAGACACCCTCCCTGTAAGGCAGGAGACATCACACACACACACAAACACACACACACGGCAGCTTGTGTATGCTATATGGAGTAAAATGTCCAATGGTGCTGCAGTACACAAACAAACAAGCTGTAAAAGCAAACATCTGCGATTCAGCACCACTGAAGTGGACAGTGCTCACATAGCTCCCATTGTAAGTAATAGGGGAATAAATTGCAACTAAAGGAAGATATCACTCTCCCCTTGTTGCTTTGAATCCGTAACCACATATGAATGCATATTCTCAGTGTGTGTGTGTGTGTGTGTGTGTGTGTGTGTGTGTGTGTGTGTGTGTGTGTGTGTGTGTGTGTGTGTGTGTGTGTGTGTGTGTGTGTGTGTGTGTGTGTGTGTGTGTGTGTGTGTGTGTGCGAGCGAGGGAGCGAGTGGGAGTGCAAACCTGTGTTTTTGGGTGTGAGCCTGTATGTGTGTGTGAGTGTATTTCCTTACTCTGCAGACAGTCAGCGTTGAGTAGATCCTGACACTTCTCGTGGCATTTGACACCACACTCAGAGCAGCGCATACCCTGCCTGGCGATGCCCCACAGCAGGCCCTCACACTCGTGGCAGTAGGTTGGGGCGGTAGCCGTCCACACCTCAAAGTTATGAGGCGTCGTAGACGAGATGGGGTAGATCAACGCCTGCAACGTCTTCCTAAACACGTGCAGTTTCTGGAGGGAAGAGAGGGTGGAGAGGAGAGGAGAAGAGGGCGGAGGAGGGAAAAAAGGGTGAGATGAGAGGAGAAGAGGGTGGAGGAGGGAAAGAGAGGAGAAGAGAGAGACAGAAGGATAAAAATAGAGTAGAAAGACGAGGGAAGAAAGAAAGTAGGTGGGAGTGAGAAGTCAGATGGTTGTATATATCAACCAAGCATTGCATGCCATTCCATGACATAGCCTCAGCCTTACTACTACAGCCACACAAACACCCCGTTTTGAATGAGTGTGAGTTGTTTTGGGTTTGTTTATTGATTGGCTATATTAAATGTATATTCCTGTCTTTCACTGCTGATAGGTGGAGAGGTCAGACATATCAATGGCCCTAGTCAACCATGTGGCCCACAGACTATCAATCAGGCTCACACAATCACACACACACACACTCATGGACGCATGCACGAGCAAGCACACACACACAGCGCCACCTCTAGCCTTTTGGGGGCTCTAACCGAGATTTGGCTTTACATTTTTGTAATTTAGTAGACGCGCTTATTCAGAGTGACCTACAGTTTGGACATTCATCTTAAGATAGCTAAGTGGGACAACCACATATCACAGGCATAGTAAGTACACTTTTCCTCAATAAAGTAGCTTTCAGCAAAGTCAGAGCTAGAAGGGGGAGGGGGATCAAGTAGAAGTGTTGGTTCAGGAAAGTTTACAAATTTAGTTTACAAGTTTACAAATGCTTTTCAGTTGACAGCACTCAAACAATGTGACACGTTGTGTGCTCTAAACAACTATTGGCTAGTTATTATGTATTTAAATAAACGGGCGGGGTATCGGTTGAGCCTGCTGCAACGATTGGATTAGAACAAGCCTCTCTCCCTCTGGTCTCATTTCATCAGACCGACAAGGGCGGCTCTGTTTCCCTCACTTACCTTCCCTTCTCCATACATCGTATGTCAATCAGAATCCATAGCTAGTCATTGTTGTTCCATCTAGTTCATTCCCGTCTACTTTTCTGAGGCCATATGGTTGTTTTTATCTGACTACTGAGCGTTGTTTAGTAGGCCTACTTTGTCTGTGTTGTTTAGTAGGCCTACTTTGTCTGTGTTGTTTAGTAGGCCTACTTTGTCTGTGTTGTTTAGTAGGCCTACTTTGTCTGTGTTGTTTAGTAGGCCTACTTTGTCTGTGTTGTTTAGTAGGCCTACTTTGTCTGTGTTGTTTAGTAGGCCTACTTTGTCTGTGTTTATAACTATTCCAATGCTGACGACGTCTGTCGTTATGTCGTGATCCCAGCCCATGCTTGCTTGCTATAATTATTTATTCTCCTTCGCATGTTTACCGAGCGACAGGTCATTAGAAAATAAAATGACAAATCTAGATTGTTTTTTTTATTGTACAAATGTTGACACATAAGTGTTGGGAGAGAAGTGTTGCTCCTCTCGAAGGTGAAACAATAGATGGGGCAAGTGAATTAGCCTACCTCCATCTAAACCTGTGTCTGGAATAAATGCAGGTAGTAGTAGCCAGCCATGCACTAGGCTATTTATTAGCCTATTTCGTTGATAATTGAATAGCAGAATTAGGAAGATACCTAATTATAAAAATACAGAAAAGAGCCATTATAAGCATGTCCAAACCTTCCACAACAAAGCCATCACCTACAGAGAGATGAACCTAGAGAAGAGTCCCCTCAGCAAGCTGGTCCTGGGGCTCTGTTCACAAACACAAACACACCCCACAGACCCCAGGACAGCAGCACAATTCGACCCAACCAAATCATGAGAAAATAAAAAGATAATTATTTCCAATGTGTCAAGTAATTCATGAAAAAACTAAGTAAACTGGACTGCTATTCAGCTCTAAACAGAGTACACAGTGGCAGAATACCTAACCACTGTGACTGACACAATTAATGAAAGCTTTGACTGCGTACAGAGCATATGTACGTAGTCATTGGACTCTGAAGCAGTGGAAATGAGTCCTCTGGAGCGATGAATCACACTTCACCATCTGTAAGTCCAAAAGACGAATCTTGGTTTGGCGAATGCCAGGAGAACGCTACCTGCCCCAATGCATAGTGAACACCATAAAGTTTGGTGGAGGAAGAATAATAGTCTGGGGCTTTTTCATGGTTCGGGCCCCTGAGTTTCAGTGAAGGGAAATCTTAAAGCTACAGCATGAAATGATATTCTGTGCTTCCAACTTCGTGGTAACAGTTTGGGGAAGATCCTTTCCTGTTTCAGCATGACAATGTCCCTGTGCACAAAGCCAGGTTAACACAGAGATGTTTTGTCGAGATCGGTGTGGAAGAACTTGACTGGCTTGCACTGAGCCCTGACCTGAAATGGAACGCAAACTACGAGTGTAATCTTTACTGTTACTTTCTGATTGTTTATTTCACTTTTGTTAATTATCTATTCCACTTGCTTGGGCAATGTAAACATTTTTCCAATGCCAATAAAGCTCTTTGAATTGACGTGCGTGATCAGCCGTTCTGCTGGAGAATGAAAGCAGAGGCTTGAATCCCTAGCGAGTGTTGCCAGCCACTGTACTGAAAGAATCAATGGGTGCAGTAAATTTGCCTTTTACAGTGTGAGAGAGACATAGAGAGGTGACATACTGCCCTCCCTGACACAACGACGATTTCTCCATTGAGTACTTCTCCTCCCTCTCTCCCTCTTTCTCTCTTCCTCTCCCAGCCTCCACTCCTCCTTCCCTTCCCTCCCCTCACTCTAATATAAATTACTGTACTCCCTCTCTCTCTCTCTCTCTCTCTCTCTCTCACACACTGGTCTCGCTGCTGATGTAAGTTGGTGCTGTTGCAGCCAGCACCACAGGGCCTTAATGACAACAAGTCTTACAGCCACAGGCCGTCCAGCAATCCTCACACACCCACTCACACACACTGTGTCCTGAGAGAAATGACTGGTGTTTAATCTGAGGAGGTTGTGAGGAGGCAGCTGCAGAAAAGTGCTGAGCCACATTACACACACACACACACACACACACACACACACACACACACACACACACACACACACACACACACACACACACACACACACACACACACACCACAGAGCAGGCTGCTGAGCCCTCTAAAACTATAGCCCCAGAGGAGAGCCCTGGATAAGAGCATCCCCCTCTACCCTTTTCCATTCCTCTTCTATTTTATCCCTGCATTTTAAATTCCCCTCCTCCCTGTCCTGTTTAATACAGGCTTGTTGGACGTGGATAACTATCAGGTGAGTCACATCCTCACTGTAACTTTTAAGAACAAAACCTGCCGGCTACCAGAGAGAGAGAGAGATGTTGAACGTCTACCGTATCTGTATCATGTTATGTAACATCCTGGTCTGATAATGTGTCATGGCAGTCTTCCATAATGCGTTTATTACACATCTATAAGCATTTCAGGAAAAAAAGCATTTCATGAACGTGTTATAACAGGTCCCAACCGCGTTATTAACAAATAATAATATAATATTAACAAAATATATCCATAGCATATCTACAGCGCATTCATGTCATGCTATGCAAGAGCTCATATTTAGTTATCTTAATAGATACCTCATTACATTAACAGAGTGGTGTCATCATTTTGGCTGTTCTCAAAAGTGTGCTTCTGCCATGCCAGCGTGGCAGAATCTTCAAGCACCATTGAAAAGAAGAAGGTAAATCATGGGCCTATACCGGCCGGTGAGGGACATGGAGCTAGTGCAGGCTATATATGGGCCTATACCGGCCGGTGAGGGACATGGAGCTAGTGCAGGCTATATATGGGCCTATACCGACCGGTGAGGGACATGGAGCTAGTGCAGGCTATATATGGGCCTATACCGACCGGTGAGGGACATGGAGCTAGTGCAGGCTATATATGGGCCTATACCGACCGGTGAGGGACATGGAGCTAGTGCAGGCTATATATGGGCCTATACCGGCCGGTGAGGGACATGGAGCTGGTGCAGGCTATATATGGGCCTATACCGGCCGGTGAGGGACATGGAGCTAGTGCAGGCTATATATGGGCCTATACCGACCGGTGAGGGACATGGAGCTAGTGCAGGCTATATATGGGCCTATACCGGCCGGTGAGGGACATGGAGCTAGTGCAGGCTATATATGGGCCTATACCGGCCGGTGAGGGACATGGAGCTGGTGCAGGCTATATATGGGCCTATACCGACCGGTGAGGGACATGGAGCTGGTGCAGGCTATATATGGGCCTATACCGACCGGTGAGGGACATGGAGCTGGTGCAGGCTATATATGGGCCTATACCGGCCGGTGAGGGACATGGAGCTGGTGCAGGCTATATATGGGCCTATACCGGCCGGTGAGGGACATGGAGCTAGTGCAGGCTATATATGGGCCTATACCGACCGGTGAGGGACATGGAGCTGGTGCAGGCTATATATGGGCCTATACCGGCCGGTGAGGGACATGGAGCTGGTGCAGGCTATATATGGGCCTATACCGGCCGGTGAGGGACATGGAGCTAGTGCAGGCTATATATGGGCCTATACCGGCCGGTGAGGGACATGGAGCTGGTGCAGGCTATATATGGGCCTATACCGGCCGGTGAGGGACATGGAGCTGGTGCAGGCTATATATGGGCCTATACCGGCCGGTGAGGGACATGGAGCTGGTGCAGGCTATATATGGGCCTATACCGGCCGGTGAGGGACATGGAGCTGGTGCAGGCTATATATGGGCCTATACCGGCCGGTGAGGGACATGGAGCTGGTGCAGGCTATATATGGGCCTATACCGGCCGGTGAGGGACATGGAGCTGGTGCAGGCTATATATCAGCATCATTTTCAAAGCATGGTTTGGCCTTTTGGCATATTCACTAACACTGGTATGGAAGAAGCACACTTCTGATAACAGAATAATGATGACACTACGCTGTCATTGTTATAATGCATCTATTATTAAGATACCTGAATATGAGCTCTTGCATAGAATGACATGAATGCGGTATAGATATGCTATGGACGGCAGGGTAGCCCAGTGGTTAGAGCGTTGGACGAGTAACCGGAAGGTTGCAAGTTCAAACCCCCGAGCTGACAAGGTGCAAATCTGTCATTCTGCCCCTGAACAGGCAGTTATCCCACTGTTCCTAGGCCGTCATTGTAAATAAGAATTTGTTCTTAACTGACTTGCCTAGTAAAATAAAGATAAAATAAAATGGATATATTCCATGAACCTTTAATATTGTGGTTGGGTCCTGTTTTAACAAGCTCATGAAATGCTTATAGATGTATAGTAAATGGATATGTAGTCAATAATTACCAACTACGGTAGATATCAACTTGGCAAGTTCCCCAATGCCAGTGTATAGAATGTCAAATCAAATCAAATGTTATTTGTCACATGTTCTGATTAAGCAACAAGTGTCGACCTTACAGTGAAATGCTTACTTACACGCCTTTAACCAACAATGCAGGTTTAAGAAAAAGACCCCCCAAAATAAGCAATAATGTAATTAAAGCAGTAAAATAACAATAGCGAGGCTTTATACAGGGGATACTGGTACAGGGTCAATGTGCAGAGGCAATGTACTGTCCAGTTAGTGTGCATTTTTTATATGTAGAAATGTCCAGTTCTGAAGATAGACACACAGACTTTCATTCTCTGCCTGATATTTCTGCTCCAAAAAGCAAAGCAGAAAGAGATAAAAGAGGGAGAAAAGAGAAAGAGAAAGAGAGTTAGAAGAGAAAGAGAGAAGAGAAAAGAGAGAGAGAGAGAAAAGAGAGCAAGGTGCTAGATAAAAGAGACGGAGAGAGAGAGGATAGATAGAGATAAAATAGAGGGAGAGAGGGAGGGCAAGCGAGAGAGAGAGGGGGAGGAGGGTCGTTGGCTAAAACATCTGTCCTGAGTGGACTAGTTTGTCAATCTCCCTGCTGCTGGATTAATGACATTAGAGACACCCGACTGGCTCACTGTGACGCCGTCACTGCGCTCTCCTCTCTTCCCTATCATCTTTCCTCTCTCCTCTCCTCCCTATCCTCTTTCCTCTCTCCTCTCCTCCCTATCCTCTTTCCTCTCCTTGCCTCCCTATCTCCTCTCATCCCTATCCTCTTTCCGCTCCTTGCCTCCCTATCTCCTCTCATCCCTATCCTCTTTCCTCTCCTTGCCTCCCTATCTCCTCTCATCCCTATCCTCTTTCCTCTCCTTGCCTCCCTATCTCCTCTAATCTCTCTTCCCTCTTTCCTCTTTCCTCTCTCCTCTCCACCCTATCCTCTTTCCTCTCCTTGCCCCCCTATCTCCTCTAATCTCTCTTCCCTCTTTCCTCTTTCCTCTCTCTCTCTCCACCCTATCCTCTTTCCTCTCCTTGCCCCCCTATCTCCTCTAATCTCTCTTCCCTCTTTCCTCTCCTCCCTATCCTCTTTCCTCTCCTTGCCTCCCTATCTATTCTAATCTCTCTTCCCTCTTTCCTCTCTCGTCTCCTCACTATCCTCTTTCCTCTCCTTGCCTCCCTATCTCCTCTAATCTCTCTTCCCTCTTTCCTCTCTCCTCTCCTCACTATCATCTTTCCTCTCCTTGCCTCCCCATCTCCTCTAATCTCTCATCCCTCTTTCCTCTCTCCTCTCCTCCCTATCCTCTTTCCTCTCCTTGCCTCCCTATCACCTCTAATATCTCTTCTCTCTTTCCTCTCTCCTCTCCTTGCTCTCCTCTTTCCCCTCTTTCCTCTCTCCTCTCCTCCCTATCCTCTTTCCTTTCCTTGCCTCCTTATCTCCTCTAATCTCTCTTCCCTCTTTCCTCTCTCCTCTCCTCGCTATCCTCTTTCCTCTCCTTGCCTCCCTATCTCCTCTAATCTCTCTTCCCTCTTTCCTCTCTCCTCTCCTCGCTATCCTCTTTCCTCTCCTTGCCTCCCTATCTCCTCTAATCTCTCTTCCCTCTTTCCTCTCTCCTCTCCTCCCTAACCTCTTTCCTCTCCTTGCCTCCCTATCTCCTCTAATCTCTCTTCCCTCTTTCCTCTCTCCTCTCCTCTCCTCGCTATCCTCTTTCCTCTCCTTGCCTCCCTATCTCCTCTAATCTCTCTTCCCTCTTTCCTCTCTCCTCTCCTCCCTATCCTCTTCCTCTCAGCAGCATATGGGTGTTTAAGGTGTAATCTGAGATACAGTTCTCTTTGGGATGTTCTTTTGTCAATTTAGCAGATAAAACACCAACATCTGCTCGCCCTACTTAAAACCACAAAATACTCTGCAGCTACGCCAAGGACTACGACTCCCATATGCAGCTACACTCGGGACTACAAATCCCTTCATATGCAGCTGCATTTAGGACTACATTTCCCATCCGTAGCTACACTCGGGACTACAGATCCCACAATCTGCAGCTACACTAAGGACGACAGATCGCACATTTTGCAGCTATACTCTGAGGGGTTTTCAAAAGGGTTTTTCAAGGGTTTTCAAAACTCTCCTCGGGGACACCCAGCCATTATATTTGAACAATTCTAAAACTATCACACCTGATTTAACTAGCCAACTAATTATCAAGACCTTGAATAGGTTAATCAGGTGAGCTAGTTCAGGGCTACAAAAAAATTAGAGTAGAGGTTTGAAATCCACTGAACTACACAACTGTTATACAGTAAACTACATTACTTTATTAACAATATAGGCGTTATATGTGGGCATTCTATGTTGTGTGTCTGGTTTGTCTATTTCTATGTCTGGCCTGATATGGTTCTCAATCAGAGGCAGGTGTTAGTCATTGTCTCTGATTGGGAACCATATTTAGGCAGCCTGTTTGTGTTGGGATTTGCGGGTGGTTATTTCCGTGTCTGTGTCTGTTTCACCACACAGGACTGCTTTCGGTTTTCACATTTATTGTTTTGTATATTTGTAGTGTTTTCTCGGTATTCGTCTTTATTAAAGATGTTTAACCCTAACCACGCTGCGTTTTGGTCCGCCTCTCCTTCCCAGGAAGAAAGCCGTTACAATAATGAACATTACTTTGATGGTGTAATAATGTTACCTACAAACGTTATACGTTAACATAATAGTTACCTACAATAATGTCAATTTCTGTGTTGGTCTGTATTGTGATAGACAGCATTACTGGTACGACACTAGTGATATTAGGAAATGTAGCATCCCATCCAACTATCTTTATTTATTTAGTGGGAGGAGAGGATTGGAGGGAGGGAGGGAGGGAGATGAGGATTGCAATCAATTAAAGCAGAAATCTCTGGAGGTCAGCGGAAAGGAAAACAAATTCTCCCATCGATTAAGATGTCTCTCTCTCTCTCTTTCTGATTCTTGCACAGCACAGCAGTGTTCATCATTAAGCAGATTGTCTCTCAGCCACATTACTCTCTACCTGTTCATTCCTACTGTACTGACAAGCTAATAAAGCTAATCTACTCTCTACAGTGATGAAACAGCCTAATCTAGTCATTTAGTCTGACCATATCTATCTTCTAGCTGGACACTTCCTGGACAGTTCCAGTACAATGCCATGCAGCTCTTGTGACATTCATCTCTGAACACACACACACTAGTGGACGGACACAATGAAAGACCCACCCACCCACCCACACACACACACACACACACACACACACACACACACACACACACACACACACACACACACACACACACACACACACACACACACACACACACACACACACACAGTTTTAACACGGCTGCAGGGGTCCATGTCTGTATGTGTCAAAGCCCCCCAACCTCCAACTCTGTGTGCCTCCCCCCCCCCCCACACACACACACATGCATTAGTCCCTCACATTAGTCCCTCCCCCTCTTTACCCCTGGGGGATCTGATTGTCCAGTGATTTACATGCAGGCAGTGAGTGGGGCGACCTACCAGGTCCTCGTTGTTCAGGGTCGATCTAGTCACCAGGGCGAACGAGATGCCTGCCTTTCGAGCAGCGAGAGTCTGGGAAAGAGAGAGAGAGAGAGAGAGAAAGAGAGAGACAGAGAGAGAGAGGAGGAGTAGATAGAGAGAAAGAGAGAGAGAGGGGGGAGTAGACAGAGAGAGAGAGAGAGAGAGGAGGGGGGGTGGGAGTAGACAGAGAGATAGAGAGAGGAGGAGTAGACAGAGGGGGAGAAAGATAGAGAGAGAGAGAGAGAGAGAGAGGGAGAGAGGAGGTGGGTGGGAGTAGACAGAGCGATAGAGAGAGAGGAGGAGTAGACAGAGGGGGAGATAGAGAGAAAGAGAGAGGGGGGTAGACAGACAGAGAGAGAGAGGAGGGGGGTGGGAGTAGACAGAGAGAGAGAGAGAGAGGAGGAGTAGACAGAGGGGGAGAAAGATAGAGAGAGAGTGAGAGAGAGAGAGAGAGGGGGGGGTGGGAGTAGACAGAGAGAGAGAGAGAGAGAGAGAGAGAGAGAGAGAGAGAGAGAGAGAGAGGGGAGGGGGGTGGGAGTAGACAGAGAGATAGAGAGAGAGGAGGAGTAGACAGAGGGGGAGAAAGAGAGAGAGAGAGAGAGAGAGAGAGGGGGGTGGGAGTAGACAGAGAGAGAGAGAGAGAGAGAGAGAGAGAGAGGAGGGGGGTGGGAGTAAACAGGGAGATAGAGAGAGAGGAGGAGTAGACAGAGGGGGAGAAAGATAGAGAGAGAGAGAGAGAGAGAGAGAGAGAGAGAGAGAGAGAGAGAGAGAGAGAGAGAGACACGAAGAGAATAAATAGATGCAACGAAGAACCATGACAAAATATTAATAATCAAACGAAGTGGTTTTCTAGCACTGCAATAGGATTGTCACTGTCCTTTAGAAGCAGGACCATGGGGGGGTCAAATACTTTCTAATGTTATACTTGACTATCGTATCACTGTGGTGTCTGCCATAGAAATGACTGTCTATTCCTCACTTTCAGCAGGTCTCTATAGTTGTTGAGCCAGAATCAGGATGCATTCCCAAGGATGCCATATCTCCTGTGTAATGTACAGTATTTTGACCTGGGCACTATGGGCACTACTCAAAAGTAGTGCACTATAGGAAATAGGGTGCCATTTGGAGTCAGCACAGAGAGATTAGCTCTGTCTATATCTAATCAGTTAAACCTTACTGCAGCAAAGAGATCAAACTCATCTTCAACTGCTAAATTAGTTTTGTTTCTGTGCATGTCTGACAAGGATTCATGACTTTGTAAGATAAACAAAATGACAGAGACAGACACAGAGAGAGAGAGAGAGAGAGAGAGAGCAGGCGGGCGGGCGAGAGAGCGAGGTAGGGAGAGCGAGAGAGAGAGAGAGAGAGAGAGAGAGAGAGAGAGGGAGGAGAACCAGCACTCTCTCAGTTTGTCTGATCTGGGGCTTCTCTGTTTGTTGATTGGTTAATCTAGTTTGTTTAATCAGCCTGTGCACAGCCAGCCTTATCTATGCTCTCTCTGGCCTCTGGCTATCCTTTGGGGACACTGACGACACTGAGGAGAAAAAGACTACGGTGTCACAAACTAATCTTTGTCTTGTTCACGACCATTACAGCCAGACCAACTGAGAAGATAAGAGATGGAGCCACAAAATAATAGTCTTCACGTCCCGGCCCCAAACGCCACAGACCATCACGGAGGTAGACCTGGGTTCAAATGCTATTTGAAATCTTTCAAATATTTTGACCGTTTTCTTCAGTCTTTCTGGAGAGCAAGCTGGTCGGGAATGGGGTTAGGAATTTTGGGACTATTCTATCGGTCCATTAAGTCATGCAAGCTCAGTCAAGCACAGATCAACTATTTACAAATTATAACACAGGTCTGTCTGTCCAATTCAGACATCTCAGGATGTCTACTACAAAGAATGTACCTCTAGCGAGCTTCTTGTTCATTATCAAGGCCGTAATAACAAGTGAAGACAGAGAGAAATAGAACAACTTACCCAGATATATTTTGTATAATGTTATCATTTTGTAAAGGGCTTTGACTTACCATAGCCTGATGGTTTCCACAGACGCAATGAAAAGAAAAAGCAAGAGATTCAATTAGAAGCTGTCTGTCTGGCAGGCAGACATGGGCATTATCTCAAATGACACCCTATTCCCCATAAAGTGCACTACTTTATAAGGATCTGGCCTATTGTCTATATAGTGCATTACTTTTGACCAGGTCCCACAGGGCTCTGGTCAAAAAGTAGTGCACTCTCTAGGTAATAGGGTGCCATGGCTGATAGAAGTGCACTATAAAGGGAAAAGGATGCCATTTCAAACGACGCCCTGTCACACAGAGAATAGCCACAGCATGGTTGAACTGAGAGCTTTATAGCTAAGACAATCTGTGACATGCATTACAAGTCAGCTCTATGGAACAATTCATCTCAGTCATTTAGAGCTCTACAGTCTATAGAATCATATTCTTTACATGCATTAAACATTACAGAATTGCACTCATGCTTGGTATTTGTAGCGTTGGTCTCGGTACATGTATAGGTCCAGGTGATTTGTTTCCTGACCACATGACCTGACCAGGAACAAAACGACATCTAGCTATCACCGCTCGCGCCTAGAGTCTTTCCTGGTCATGTCTTGTGGTCTGGGAAGAACTCCTGGCCCCATCTCTGTAGGATGAAGCATTTGATCATAATATTTCCGCTGTCACTTCTGCACGTTAGTTAGTCTGGTAGACACACCAACAGACGAACACCAAACAGGACAAACAGGTACACGCAGGTACTGGCACGTTTACAGTGACGCCAGTTGGACTTTACACCACTGACTCATACACAGTACACTAACTAACTAACATGTACATTACATGGTAACATTAATATCCACTAAACAAGAGTGTGGAGAGGAGATAGATAGATAAAGTTACATATACATCATTATACTAGGGCATTAGTAGGCAGCCCTGGTCCTGGAGTGCCACAGGCTCTTCATGCTTTTGATTTAACCAACCTGGAAGACCAGGTGTGTAATGGTTTTAGGCCATCACTGAACAGATCAATTAGCTCAGTTGGGCAGGTGAGGTGCCTAGTTGGAACAGAATCCTTCAGTACCTGTGGCAGTCCAGGAACAGGGCTGCCGAGCCCTGTGCTAGAGAAGAGCCTGGTGCCACATCTGCATGTGCTCTAGCCAACTCCCATGAAGTCCGTCGTCATGGCCACCATACACACACAGTATACAGTATGTTATGTTGGCTAGAGCACATATAGGTCTGGACCAAATTGATATTAGAGGAATATAGGAAAATGCAGACATGGACAGCTGACAATATTGACTGAGTCTTTACCATCATCTAGCCCGGGGGAGGCCAATCTTCTCCCGGAGAGCTACTGCAGGTGCAGGCTTTTGCCTCAGCCCTGCTCAAGCTAACACACCACATTCAGCCAATCAAAGATGCCGATGAGGCAGCTGATTAGTGGAGTCAGGTGTGTTGGAGCAGGGCAGGAGTAAAAAACAGTGGGCAAAGTTGGTTGATATGATGCCATCCTTACAACCAGTTTACCAGTTTACAGTTTATCCTGTTTTATTGAAACAATTTCAAACAATTTATTATTTATGGTAAATATGTACTTGTAATATGGTTGTAATTACGTCACGCTGATTGAAATGATGTCATTACATCCCGTTTATAACCTTTCAACGAGTTTTGCCCACTGGGAAAGCCAACCTAACCTCTTGATGCAAATGTGTCTTTATAGGTAGAATAAACGTGCCGACAACATTTCCCCCTTTCCTACAAGGTCGTGCCCTGCACACATTTTCGTCTGGAGGTTGGGTTGGGGAAGCCTGCATGCCCAGTAGGTCTCCAGCCAGCGGGCTGTCCGGCCCAGGTCTAGCCGTGTCTACAGCCCAGCTATGGTAAAGGTCCATGGGGCATCCATGCCCATGGTGTTGTGTTGGTTCAGCCATGTTTGGAGCAGCCATGGGTTCTGTAAGCAGGGGGATGTCACCTCTACATGAACCCAGAGTGTTGATGTAAGTGTAAGTGGTCAACATGCACCGCTATTCTGCTCGGGTTGCTGCAGGCATTATCAAGTAACAATGCAATCTGAGTCAGGCATTACGAGTACATATTAAAACCCTGAGTTCGGATGTTACTGAGTGTGGAGATATTTATGGTTAGCTAAGAAGTCATTTTAAAT
Source organism: Oncorhynchus masou masou (assembly GCF_036934945.1). Lineage (NCBI taxonomy): Eukaryota > Metazoa > Chordata > Actinopteri > Salmoniformes > Salmonidae > Oncorhynchus > Oncorhynchus masou. The sequence continues at coordinate 80,642,401 of NC_088212.1, read as the reverse complement.
ATGTATTTAAATGTAAATATGTTTTGCATCCCACTGTGATTGGTGGGGATCCCTCCTGTCCCAGCCAATCAGATCGCTGTTGCTGCCCTGAAGCAATCCCACAGCCAATGGCGGACATCGACAGAGGAGAGACATGACAGGGGGGACCAATTAGAACAGTGATTACTGACTTCATCCGGGGGGGGGGGGAAAGGTCCTTCTTACAGTGTTGCTTTTACAATGATTTAAAAGCCTCAGAACAGTTAAATCAGAAGTCAATGAAGTCCTCAGATAGATATATTTTTGGGTTGAGTTGTCAACATTTCAAATAATATTACTTAATTGTGTTGTTTGTTCAACTCCTGTTAAAATGTCAAAGTTTGGGCTTGGAGGGTTCGCCTGAAATCTGACAACTCACTGAAAAATATCCCCCATAGCTGTTATGGGTCTGTGTAAGTAATGGCAAATATCAAATATCCACTCAAAAACCCAGAAACAACAACGACAACCTCATACTCACCAAGACATTGTTGGTTATTAATTTTCATGAGAAATATGGACAAATACAGCATCAACTCATGTTCTTCACTGTGTTATAAACATCTATCAGAAACTATATAAGCCTTAAATTAACATCAAGCTAATATATTATCATTTCTACCAGATGTACTTTTTAACCAGGAATGAAATTGAAATATTGTACTTGGATACAAAGAGCTCAGAGTGTGTGTTTCATAATTCCCTCGATGGTTGTTACGATCTATGTTAAAGGTTATATTGTATGTATAATATCTCAATAGGGTGGTAAGACATTGAACCTGATATGGAAGACAAAATATATGATGAATCATGAAAACAGACACTGAAGCACAAGAAAGACTTCACCAACAGTTGAACCCATCACTACTACTCCTACGACTACTACTGATACTACTACAACAACTACTACTACTATTACTACTACACTGCTACTACTACTACTATACTGCTAACACTACTGCACTGCTGCTACTTCTACTACACTGCTACTACTATTACTAATGCTACTACTACTACTATACTGCTAACACTACTACACTGCTGCTACTACTACTACTACACTGCTACTACTACTATTACTACACTGATGCTACTACTACTACTACTACTACTACACTGGTACTAATAATACTAATACTACTAGTAATAATACCACTACAACAAGTACTACTACACTGCTACTACTACTACTACTACTATTACTACTGCTACTACTACAACTACCACTACTACTACTACTACACTGCTACTACTACTACTACTACTACTACTACTACTACACTGGTACTAATAATACTAATACTACTAGTAATAATACCACTACAACAAGTACTACTATACTGCTACTACTACTACTACTACTATTACTACTGCTATTACTACTGCCACTACTACAACTACCACTACTACTACTACTACACTGCTACTACTACTACTACTACTATTACTACTGCTACTACTACAAATACAACTACCACTACTACTACTACTATTACTACTGCTACTGCTACTACTACAACTACCACTACTACTACTACT